>NC_041367.1:9872644-10022644 GCF_900634415.1 Cottoperca gobio | reverse complement strand
GTCTATAGGAGCAGAAGACTCTCTCTCGCTGGAACATGATTGGCTGAGCAGCACCGGGAGCCACCGGCTCCATGTGGGGCATCACCGCCTCCAAGACTTCTGCAAGCTTCGCTCTTAAATGAGGGTTTTTCATCCTGTTGTGCACACAGGACAGGAGGGATTGAAGCAAACATTCTAAGATGTTCCGCACCATTCAAATCCTTTCGACGGACCACGATCACCGACATGATAGATTAAGTCATGTACCTCTCCACGTTGCCCATGAACACAGTGATGAAGTTAAGAATCTGCTCCAGACTTTCTGCAGAAGTCTCCAAAACATCGTCTGCAAATCGACGCAGGAAGATGAAAAAATCTCCCACGTTTTCTGCAAAAAACTCTGAAAAGAAAGGCAACCTTAAGTAATGACTACCACATGAAGGAATGTTCGGCATGAATGAATAAGTGTACTACGAGTGACTAACCACTTCCTCGCATGCACAGCTGCAGTCATTTAAAAACATTTTGTAGTATTAGCTGTATGTAACCAAGAGTTATAGATGTAGATATCAAGGTACAAAAGTATTTTAACTGACAATTTCCACCGAGCCTGAACCCTACAGGGTTTTATAAACTCATTCAAAAGTGAAATTTGACAATGAAATGGTGGCACGGTGACGTATCATCATGAGGAAAATCCTGTCTGTTTCTCTCAATTATTTTGTGGCGGGGTGCAACATTTTATAACACAACACACTTTTTAACATGCTCCAATTTAGGAGGTAAAAAAGATGAAACATAAATAAACCTGACCCAAATCAAGCCTGAGAATATGAAGAGAAATTACAGTTCAGACTCCCCTGAACCCACTGGGTCAGTCAATTTAAAGCTTAAGTTTGATCAGCTTTCTGTTGCACTGTGTTTGTAGTGTAGTGAAAGATCTGACCTACCTGGTACATAGCAGAGCATAGTATTCTGTAGCGAGGGCAGGGGAAAACTGATTGCTACATGTTCAGGCCCCTGGTTCCCCAGACCAAGCTGAACCAGCAGAGCAGCCGTGGAAGCTTGGAGGTTAAGGCAGCATTGCAGCATGGCAGGCTGCGTGGTGGCAGCTTTGGTTGACAGGTAAACAATCATCAGACGCTCAAACTGCTCCAGGAGCTGCTCCGACATTGGGTTGCCTGATCGCTGGGCCTCCTGCCACGACACCTGGAGCCGGTGCAGAGACTGGTTCATCTTCACCATCTGCTCGTGGAGTCTGCACATGCACATTATGCAAGCGCACAGGTGCATAGACACAAACAGAACAAGAGAATACGGGTTAATGCAGACATATGGTGTGAACATAAGGAACATAAGGTACACTACATTTCTGCGGGATCTGTGTATCTCTGTAATGTCTTTATGGAAGTTGTGTTTGGTGCTTGTTTGAAGGTTTGTACCTGTGGAAGCCGAGATGCAGGGTGAGTTGTGTGAGGATGAGGTTTTCAGTCAGCAGGCTGTAGGACTGTGCAGACTCCACCGGCTGCTGAGGGGGCAAAGGGATCAGACAGGTTTCCTTGTCGAGACCTGGTATAAGACATTGAGAATCATTTAGTCTTGTTATGTAAATGTAATGTTATGTGTACTCTTGGAAAATCCCACTGATTTAACATAATTGCTCAAAACAACAGCTACAGGTCCACTTATAAAAGCACCACAAATACCAGAGCTGCTGCATTACAATTGATGCTTACAAATGATGAAATAATGTATTTAAAAAGGTAAAAGGAAAGGGTTATTAATGCTTATTTTTATATATTGACCTGTTGCGTGCACATTGCGATTGCGCCTATCTTCTTCGCTCAGCTCTTTGAGGGCGCAGTAGGTAGGGTTAAAGGTGAGCAGTTTGGGCGACCGTGGCCTGCAGAAGGGCTGGCACAGCTTCAGCAGTGCTGCACCCAAATTTAAGAAGAAAGCATCTGAAGCGTACATCTGGAAGAAGATCTCTGGCATCTGATTGGCCCAGATCTTGGCCCGGCCAGCATTAGCCTGCAGACAGTTGCCCAACCACGAGAGCAGCAAGTGGCGCGTCTCACTAGATCGCTGGAGCAAGTTTTTCAAGATCTGGTGAAGCTTCTCATGAAACTGACCCATAAACTGCAACATAAGGAGAGTAAAGGCATTGTAGAGGCATTTGTTGTTTGAGAATCACTTAATGGTTCTATTTGTAAAAAAAGGCAAACAAAACAGCAACATCAAACTAAAGAGAATCTCTTTACCTGGTGGATGTTGGCCTCCTGGACCTTTGTCTCCTGGGCGCTGGAGCGGGATGGGTTCAGGAAGTAGCCATGTCCCTCCACCACACCTGGGGTTTTCAACAAGCAGGAGATACTCAACACCGCTCCCAGTAGGGTCTTCTGGTACTGCAAACCATTAGCTGGGTCTTTGGGCTGAATGTGTTCCACCAATACCTAAGACAACCAAAAGAAAAAACTGGTGGAAGGATTTCAAAAGTTGGGGGCACTAAAAGACATGAAAAGGTTCAGCAAGCAGTGTGAAATGTTATGCCAAGACTGTATATCTGCTTTGATTATGATTTGCTATGATTATTTGATTACTGTATATTATCTTATATTGCTTTACTTAAATTTACGATAACATTTACAAACATCCCTGTGCGTCTCCTGACCTTGGCAATATCTTTATGGTGGCTGAAATAGAGCAGAACATCTAGGTAGTAGTATAGGAGAGGCTGGCACAGGTCCAAGTCTTTGATGCGTCCATGGAAGATATCCAGCACTGGTACGATCACCTCCTCGAAGGTACGCACCTCCTGGTCGGAGAGCAGGCCAGCAATGATCTCCTCCACAAACTCAACCACCTCCTCTGGCTCTGAAAACACAGCGACTTTGTAAGACACTGAGAAGAGAAAAGTCAAGGCAAAGTTTTACCAAAGCAAGAAAAGAAACAGTCCTGAACCTACGTGCTCCACGGAAACCTTCCAGCAACAGGTCGAGAAGCTGCTCGTAGATATTCTGGCTGATGTAGATCTCTGGGGTGAGCAGAACCGTCCGTGTGTTGGAAACTGTCAGGTTCTTACAGCGAACAGCAAAGGACAGTAACTTCTCTGGTACCTTCGTCACCTAATGCACAGATAATCAAGTCACTGAGTTACGGAAGAGAATGTGTTATTTATATGTTCCAATTAGTGAGAATATTAAAAGACAGTAATCTCTGAAAATAAGTGCATTTAGGTGCTACAATTATAGTCCTGTAGGGAAAAGAAATACACCTCTTCTTTGGCCCTCTGGTAACAAGCAAAGAGGTAAGGGATGGCACATTTGTCTCCAGCATCACGGTCAGCAGACAGGTTCACAGTGCTGCATGATGTCATGTAGATGAGGTGGTTGCCTGGTTCTAGTACCAGCAGTCGGTTAAACAGAGCCTGGAGGACAAAAATGTGTCCGTTTACTCACCCATACATTTTAAGTGCATCTAAAATAATTCATGTCAAGCAATTCCTTAAGTTCCTTATATCCATTTCTTACATAATGAATTAAAGCGTTGGTGTTACTTTAAGGTTGTCAGTTCTTCATCAGATGTACAAAACATTTAGTGGTTTATTGAGAGGAGAGAAACAAGGCGTGCAAAGAATGGAGTGATGACATAAAAACACGTTGACATCTGACCTGTTCTATGTTATCCATGTCCAGCCAGTCCTGGCCATCCAGATCTGCAGCCATCTCCTCCAGGAAAACACAGCGATGGGGGATCCCATTACCTCCTCTCAGACTGGGGTCACCTAGGGGTGACAACCAGGGTCCTTAAAATAAAATCTGCTCAAATCATATTACAAATACCAACCCATGAAGCTAAAAGAAACAGTTCACCCCAAAATCCAAAATACATATTTGTCCTCTTATCTGTAGTGCTAATTATCAGTCTAAATTGTTTTGGTGCGAGTTACCAAGAGTTTGATATACAGGCCCGTAGAGAAATCTGTCTCTAGTATGATGGAACTAGATGGCACTCGGCTTTTGGTGCTCAAAGCGCCAAAACAATACATATGAAAAACTTAACAGCAGTGTCTCTTGACAGAAATCATGACCCGGTTACGCAAGAGAATCCACAGACCTCGTTGTGAGCAGTTTCATGGTGGAACTATTTTCTTTCTACCGAACTACACCTGCCACTGGATTAGTTTTAGTTGAGAAAAAAATCAACAGCATTAAGCTCAAGATTAGAATAAACTAGCGACCACCTGTGACTCCATATCGGGGCCCCTTCCCCACTTCATACTTCCGGCGCCCCTTGCTCAAACCACACCATCTTGGAACTCAGCCTTCATTTTGGTCTCAACTACACAGCTGTAAAGTTTCTGGACTGCGTCTTGCACGGTGCGGCTCTATCGCAGTGACAGAAATCTGCCCACAGACACACAGACTCCACAGGGAGACAACAATAGCGTCGCTGTCGCGGCTGGTAATAAGACACAGGAGGATTAAATGCACAGCATGTATTTACTCTGGTTTATTTCAGACTGAGGAGGCAGAGGAATGTATTACTATGTGTAAACAGGGAGGCTTTTAGCCTTTATTTCCTGATCACCATGACACATCCTTAGGTGGTCTCAGTGGCGGAGAGACCTAGACAAGTCACAGTGAGGCCTAACAGTGTGCAACGTATTTGTTTTGTCTTAAAGGGTGATCAGTCATTTGTTGCAGTGCTTACTGGAAACTTCAAATGTGACTTTCAAGGTGAAAATTCCACTAAGGACAACAGAACAGACTATTTAGACACATGATCAGGCACCCGTTTGTCCCTCCCACATTAAAGTAAGTACGGCAGGGGTAAAATTATTTACTGGTAATGTAAAAGAGTTAGGGTGGATTATCTGACTTTATTCTACAAGCTTGTCTAACACCCAGAGTTCGACACTGGTCAACTTTGGTATTAAAGGGCTACAACAGAAAATAGAGTCCCTATCAAACTGCTGCTGGTGTATTATAAACCTACAGCTACAATAAGTTAACTAGACATTGCAGAAAGTTCTAGTAATTACTGTGGTTCATCATTTGAATCGTCTTTCCAGTGTTAAAGAAAAGCCCTGTTTAGCAACAGAAATAGAACTACAGCTGTGAACCTGTTTGTGTGTTACTACCAGGTATCTGCCGTTGACTTTTGATATTTGGGTCATGTAGGTAGAATGTCTTGGATGTGCAGTATGTGGATATCATTAATCAGGCTATTATTGTTCATAATGAATAAACAGTATGCTCAAAGTAAAAAACAGCTTGCACTCGTACGTTGTGCCTTATGACATAATGTGCTGAGTTTTTTTGTAGAACCCTATTCAGACCAACACTCTGACAGGGGTCAAACCAATGTATAGGTTTTATCCAACATGGATTGGATACGAGTTGAACGCTGCCTGGCTTTGGTGGACAGGCATCTCTATGGGAAGTGAAAATGATATTTAAATGTAATTTAACCAACCGTAAAAAAGTAAGAAAGAAAGAGAAAGGAAGGTGTATAAAATCGAAAGAGGATCTGTGTGGACAAGATAGAGAGGAAGCATGACTACAGATAGAAAGTTAAACTGAAACTTAACTTTTATTTGGTAATTATTCAATGTAATTCACTGTAACTCTTTATCAGTTAAGTGTGTGTAACTTCAATGCAGACTGGAGTCTCTGATAACTGCGCCAACCAGAGTTTAAGCTGTGACAGCTGTCTCGTATTAATGGGTCCAACACGTAATCAATAGACCCGAGTTCTACGCACATATTCTGTATGAAAGGAGTATTAGTTACAGATCAAAGTCTGATTATTTTCCTCCTTCTACTTACTGTTGTCCAGAGTGATGAGAAATATTCGCTGGATCATGTGATTGACATTGAGCTGTTCACACAGCTCCTGCCGAGACCGGAAGGAGCGGCTGATCTCTGCCACAGAGTCGTCATTGTCATCAACGCTGTCCGAAACAGAGTTTTCGGACTCTGACTGGCTCTCTCCTGAGTCCTCCACTGTGATACAAGAAACAGAGGGTAAGTATGAAACTGCGTGGATACATTTAAGTCAGATGATAATATACTTACAAAAAATAAAAAAACACTGACACTGCTTCGTAATTTCACTGAAATGATGTTATACATGCATTTATGTGCATGCATTTTGATGTTGAGATGCCTCATACACTGACTATACTTCTTATTAGAGGATTGCAGTATCTTGGATAGCTCTACTCACGTGGTTCAGCAGACTGTTCGGGTTTCTGGCCTGATGCAAACTGCTTGGCATCAGCCAGTGAGCTGAAGAGGGCAGCGAAGGGGTTGCAGGAGATATTCTGGTTGTTGTTGCCCTGGTCAGTCATCTCATTGGGGCTCAACACTCACTCCATCCAAGATCCCAACCTTAAGGAGCAATGCGGACACAACAACTTAGTGTCAATGGAACAAGATTTACAACATCAAAGTAAGGGATTAAAGAGCAATGTACAGTATATTTCCACATACACATGAAATTATTAGGGCTGTCTTCAACTAAAGAAGTTCTTAGTCGACAAACACTAGATTTGGTTGACTTATTGATTAGTTGATTTAATCGACAGATCTGTAAAACTAAGTTTCTCCACAAAGAATCAGGTAGAAGCACCACTTTAAATCTTGTGTTTACCATAGATCTGCATCAGTCTCTTAGAAATAGGTCATGAAAAAAGCATAAAATCATCTAAAGAAATCTGTTGACTAAGACCAAAATGTCCAATAAGTGGACTAAAGATGGGCAGCCCTAAAAATCCTCCTTTTCCATCACTGTCCCACTATTATCAACATCACATGAACCTTACAGTAAAAAGCAAAGCTGTACAACTTCAGTACCTTATTATTAATAGCTTGGTAGCATTTCTTTATCATTACTTCCTTCGAATTATCTGGAACTTGCATCTCCAGGCCACCACATAACTTTGTCTGACAGTCTTTACCAAACTAGGTTCCTACTTCATATCAAAATGTGCCATAATAAATGCAATTGTCCCTTTTCCCTGTAGGTTAGTTGTTTAAAATCAGCACTGTATTGAAAAGGGCCTTACGGGTGAGTAGGGCTAACTCTTCTTCTTCTTCTTTGAGGTTTTAAGGCAGTCAGCATCCTTGGTGTGGCATTACTGCCTGTGGGATTTAATGCCCCTAATTGCTCAGTTCCTACAGTCCAGTTGTCCTCAAAAATCTTAACGTCATTTTCTGCCCTCCACACTCTTGTCTACTGTTTACAGCAGTCTCATATGTGCAGTTTTCCCTGCACATTGCAAACATTTCCTATCTCTGTACATCATATTTTCTGTGTGCTATAAGGACATGTTCTCCTGCTTCCATCTCTTGACGCTCACAATAAACTTCTGGATATTGTCCAGCAATGTAAAGTGTACTGTTCAGATTACTGTGTCCTAGTTTCATTCTGCTCATTATGACACATCCTCCTTACAATGTCTTCTCCCATTCTCCCCATACCATTTGATGCCTGCTTTTCTTTATTTGAAAAGGGACGACGTAATCAACATTCAAACAAATGTAAATATACCAGAGTTAGCTGAAAGGCTAGCTTTAGTCTGTAGTCCCTTTGCCTGGTGTTATTAGGCATCCTATGATAATACAATATGTACAATAGGTAAAAACATACTACATTGTGGTTAAAGGCATACAATACTGTAGCTAAGTGACGTTTTCACTCTTGATTTATTTTTCTTCCTCCCTACGCATTCCCCTCTGACGAGAATAGAAACTTTCTGTCATGACATTCAGAACAAATGGGAATCAAAAACACAACTGCTCCTACATATGTTGATCAGTGCTTAACGTTGCAACGTGTTGTCACGGTTACCTATCGCCCCATGCAAGCACCCTAGTTATATACTAGTGTTACTTAGTGGGGCTAGCCTTCCAACTAGCCACAATTACGCTATTTCATGTCATGTCACCTGTTAAGCAATTTAGTAGCAGCTTTAGCTTCTTGGCGCTAGTTAGCTAGCCAGCTAGCAGGTCTAGCTAGCAGCACTGACCGTCCTGCATCAGTTAGCTAGTTAGCAAGCTAAGCTGTCATGGGGTCACCACGACTCTATTTCAGCACCGATTTTATAAACTGTTACATGGATTTCGCGTGCTATCAGTCCAGATAATGTATACAAACGATAAAGAGAGCTGTCCTACCTGTTTGACGGGAAGAAGTGTGTGTTTTTGATTTTAAAAATTGCTTCTACGAAACCAGACAGCTCCTCTGTAAACTGAAATTGTAAACGTCATCAGAACGCGACGAAGCGTCTTCTCTGCTGAGTAACTTTTGACAAAACATTAAAACATAATGAAAGACCATTTATATTTTATTATTATATTGATTATTTGCATTACATACAATGTTATGCACTTTAATTTCTTTATTTTCATTTGTTATTGTTTTATTTTAGGTATTTTTATTTATTTATTACCACCCAGATAAAAGCATTTTAGTGTTCAACCTGCCATGTTTATTGTTTGGATTCACTGAATATGAAAAGAATCGGTCTATTTGAATAATTTGCTTATTTGTTTGACTAAATGTTGATAGAATGATAGAATATAGAATATATATATATATATATATATATATATATATATATATATATATATATATATATATATATATATATATATATATATATATATATATATATATCTATATTCTATCTATATAACATCTCTGTTTTAATACAGACAAACACTAAGTACCACTACTTGATTATAACATAGGCCTACTGGGTTTTTTTTTGTAAAGATTTGTTTTTTTTTATAAATAAATTGGGATCAATAAAGATTGATCTTATCTTACTATGCACACCAGTATGAGTAGTATATCAAAGACAAATATACTTTCTGGACCTGCTAAAGTTATTTTAACAAAATAATAATAACAACAACAATAATAATAATAATAATAATAATAATAATAATAATAATAATAATAATAATAATAATAATAATAATAATAATAATAATAATAATAGTAATAATAATAATAAAAATAATTTGAATTGCCAGCACGTATTGAGAGCTTAGTAAGTGTAAATTATCTTTTTTCTTTTTGTAATCTCTAATGTGAGACTAGCCTGGCTGTGTGAGGTCAATGGACATTTCAGCTTCATCTGCATGTTCTTTAATGTTTCTCTGATGTGTGCTGACCGTCAGCAGAGGGCAGCAGCAGACTGCATCTCTGACTCGGTCTCTCTAAGGAACCAGGCTAAAACGCTCTTTAGTTTTGCAGATGAGGCAATGTGTGTATGAAGCTATAGTTTGGGTTTGAGTTTGAGAGCTTGTATAAGATCTTGTCTAAATGTTTGGGGACGTGGGTTGTGTGAAAAAACAAGTAGAATAAACAATATATATATATATATATATATATATATACACCTCAATAAAACAAATGGTTGAATTTAAAGCTGTAATAAAGATCCATTAATAAAGGATAAATATTTAATTAAATACCCTCTGACTAATCTGTAAACTTAATTACATTTTATACAATAATTGTCTTTTGTAATTAGACTTTTAACATATGCCTCCTTTAATCATTTTGTCTGATTCTTTGACCCTGTGATGGAACTAGTGTCTCTTGTGTATTTTCTTTGGAATATGAAGTATAATGTCGTAATGCAGTTCATATACTGTAGTTGTTACCCATTGTGTCCTGTCTTGTCCTGCAACTTTTTCCATAACGCTACTAAACTCACAATCACAATTTCACAAGAAATTATTAAGGTAACCTAAATACATTAAAGCAGAAATGTAAAAAGAAAAAGACACCCAGTGATAATGCCATCTTTGAGCATTTGTTAACATGTAAAAAGCACAGAGAAGATTGGTCTGTGTGGGAAGTGTCTTGAAATACATTGTGTCAACTGAATTCAAATTAATTTGAGTCTTTTTTTTCAGAAGAGTATGTGAGTATGTGAATTTTGCAAAGCAGAAATTTCTGCAATTTATCTTTAAACTTAACAATCACTGTGGATATATTGTAACCATTTCATGCTGTAAGACAGTACAAATGTAACTCTAACCCTATAATTGATATTTCTGCTATTAATTTTCAATCAATCAAAATATTACATGTGCATGTGTGTGTGCGTCTACTGTGTAGACTGAGGACAAATTCAATTTCACATGGCAACAAAACCACGGCCAAGGTTCTGTACTACATTGCACCGCCAGTATTTGTACAAATTACTTTGGACAATGTAGACACTTGTTTTCAATTTTTCAATTTTGTACTGGAGAAAATTAGTTGTAACTCTCTAAATTGAAGATATCTTTCAGTTCTCTATTCTATTGTGTTTTCCTGATCAAATTATCTTACAACACAAAGTAGGACAAGGCTAGAAAGATAATACACAACTACTAAACAACTACTTCTCTAGATCTAGGTCACCTTGAGTAAATAATTGTTTGTCTGAACTGTTTTTAGCACCTTTAAAAGTTTCTTGTTATTGGTTAAGCACCAACAATAATAAAATAGTATCATTCTCCCCTCTTCAGTTTGTTCAATAAACATTTTGAACATTCAAAAACACAAAACTGATTATTTTATGTTTTTTTAAATAATCCAGCAATCATTCCAGATGTGGCGAGTCAGACAGTTTAGGAAACAATCCAGATTGTACTGTTCAGCTTTAATATTGAACACTGAATCACAGATCTCATACACGTGTCTGCTGTACAGACTCATACCACATAAAGTCATCATTCAGAGAACAAAAACAAAAAACATTTTTTAAAAACATAACAGCTATCTCAGTGTACATGAAGACATACAGTGTTTCTTATACAATCAAGATTTTTACATATTAAGTTTTTGAGCAAATCTGAAAAAATGTAACTTCTCACATCAAACTTGATATGTAAAGACACAAGTCAGCACAATTGTGAATGAATTGTTTGATTGTTTATTTCCTGACCGTACTTCTATCTCTCTTTGATCTGTGACATTAAATAATCTGAACAAATACTCTCCAGTGATCTATAGCTACCATGTATACCATATAAAGTCTCAGACATAAAGACATTCACAATAATACAAAATAAGGCATGATATTTACAGTCTCAAGCAAACCTTCTAATTTAATTCTGTGGGGAAAAAAAATAGTGTTCCAGGTTGTCACAGTTTAGATTGTTAGGAAGGCTCAGCCTCTCAGTGAAATGTATACAAGTAAGGGCCTATTTAAGAAGTCTTTGTCCGCAGTGGCTCCGCTGTTCGTCACTGAATTAAAAGTGTCTTTATGGCTTCATTGCACCACACATGATGTACGGGAAGCAGCACTTAAGACTTCCCTCGTTCCTGTCCTCCCGGTACATCCTCTCCTCAGCAGTCAAGCGGTGGGTATAGCACTCACTGTCCATTATTTGCCCCTTTCCCCCGTCTTAACCAGTCCCTCCAAGGTGATTGGACTTTGCCCTGATTAGCATCTGAACTCCAGGTGGAGGCCGTCCTGCTGGGCCTGCGGAAGAAGGACATGCTGTTGGAGGTGGCCTTCTTCTGAGGATGCTCCGACTGCTGCTGGGACTTGAGCTGCTGGTTGATGATGATCTGGATATCGTCCTGAGAAGTGGAGAGGAAGAGGAATGAGCAGGAAGTCTGGGGAGCAGGGACTCAACCCTGCCCTCATATCATTCAAACTCACTACATAGAGTACCGTCATCTGACTGTATCAGACTGCTTAACTGTTTAAGGGAAAGTTCACCCCAAAATCAAAAATACATATCTTTCCTTTTACCTGTCGTGCTATTTATCAATCTAGATTGTTTTGGTGTGACTTGCCGAGTGTTGGGGATATTGGCTGTCTGCCTTCTCCCAAATATAATGGAACTAGATGGCACACTTACTATTATTTTTTCATTCTTATTTATAATTGTAATATACATGTCATACATATAGGTCATAAATATATATATATATATATATATATATAGGTCATAAATGTGTATGTATTTATCATGTATATGTATATATTATTATAAATACTTCACACCTATTGTTTCTTCTTTTATATAAAATGTTAAAAAGTCGATAAATCAAAAGTAATATTTTTGACAGATCGCTTTTGATTATTATTGAGAATAATTACATACTTCTGCTTTTGGCTAACAAACAGGATTTCTCCACATCAAAATATATCATCTGCTTCATCTTCACCAAAGCTCTGGAGGACAGACCCTCTGGCAGATGGCTCTGCATGGCATCGTGACTCAGCAGCAGGAGGACTCGTTGACAGAAACACCTGCCGCTCATATTGCTTCAAGCTGACAGAGCTGAGAGAGATACGGCTGCGTCTGTCCCTGACCTCCCACTGAGGACATCTTGCATCAGTTATGATGCAGATCTTAAAAAGGTGCAAACTAAACGTATTCATGTTCAAATTCATGGTTTTGAGCTTACAGATTCCAAGGCAGTTTGTGACAAAGAGACAGCTTGTGATGCTTTAGTGTGCTTTAAGATACAGTAGACAGGATGGGATGGAGTTTGACAGAGAGGAAGGGTTCTCACCTGCCAGGCCTCTAGTTCCTGTGACAGCTCCAGTTTACGTTGGATGGCTTCTAATAACTGGTTGTTCAGAGACATCATGTCGTTTTTACTTCTCACCAACTCAGCCTCCATCATGTTCTTTCTACAAAGAAATGATGAAACCTCCTCAGTCACATCATAGTCACATACAAGAATGAATTAAAATGAGTAACTATGGCTACAAGAGTAGCATTCTATAAGAAAACAACACAGTAATAAATTGATTTCTTCTGAATATTAAACCCGAAATTTGCTCAAAGGCAACAGAATATAACAGATATATTAGAATTTGCTTTGAAAACATTGAGGAAAATTAGCTTCTTACTTGGCTATGGCTTCATCTCGGTCTCTGATGGCCTGCTGGATGACTTCAGCCTGTTCCTGCACGGCCTGCAGCTTCTGCCTCAGCTCAGTGTTTTCCTCCTGCAGCTGGACGTTCTGCAGGAGAAAGAAATGAACTGTGATTAGACCACTCGGTGAAATTGACTGCATATATCAATCTGTTTATCTGTATACGACACAATAAAAGGCATTGTTGTTGCAGAAACATGTTAAATGTTCCCTTTAAAATGTCTATTTTATTACTTTTAATCTTGATTTCTGTGGAGCTTACGAAGAGACAATTTGAAACTTACTTTTCATAATGTTATAAAAAAAAACAAGAAGTTTTAAAAGGGAGAATTTAACAGTGTTGTAAATGCTTGGAGGATCTTTGGACAAGAAAGATTGTTGCACCAAAGTCACAAGTGAGTTAAGTTGCAATTTATAACACAAATAAAAAATGTGGTATGAAAAAAAAGACATATCAAAACACTTATATCATTTGTGAAATAATTCCGTTGCTATACTTAATCACAGACTTGATTTAGAGTTATCTTTTTAAGGCACTGAGTGAAAGTAGAACAATAATGTACACATAAAAAACAAAACATGCACTGTATAATTTAATGCATGCATTTAAAGCTATCATTTTGAGGTGAAAAATACACAAACTTGAAAATCTAGCTCCAGTAAAAGTGCTTTTGAAAGGTCACTGAATCTTTCTGTAACACTAAGAAGGATTACAGTGACAGCAGCAAGGTCAGTAAAACAATGGGCCGCTATGTGCGCTGCTCCTCCCTGACAGACATGTTCGTTCATCACTGGGTTACCTGATCTCTCAGGTCCTGGGCTGCGCTCGGATACCCACACTGATCGCCCGTCCTGACGACAAAAGCTTGATTCAGGTCCTGAGACGGAGACATTAACAAAAGAGATCAGGTGTCGGCCGTGCATTTCACAGATATTTACACCAAAAAGGAGCTTCTGTGGTGTTGGCCTACTTTAAAGGTGCTCCAAGGGAGGAAGGGGATGAGCAGGTATATTTAGTTACAGAGGTAAACGCGTGTTACGGTCTGAACGCCATGAGACACAACTGGACAATTGTATATGCTTGCTTGTGGTAAATATAGGTTTAGCAAAGCTCATGAGATATCAATTGCAACAATTCATTGGCAATCATTGCATAAACAAGGACGCAGTTCATCCGCATGGTTCAGTGTGGCGACATTATGGTGCCTCTAACAGCCACTAGGGGGCGGATAGGCTGACGTGAATTAACTGATGAATGTGGTATGTGAGGAGGCTACTTTATCAATGATTAGACCTCTAATTTAATCTTTATTTAATTAGGTATTCTCATTGACATTAAGATCTATTTTCCAAGAGAGACCTGATAACAAGAAACATTCACAAGAACACAATCAACAAAACAGAACAACACAACACAAGAACAAGAAATAAAAAATCATGAAAAACATCAGATAATAAAGCTTTATAATTACTCATTGGAATGCAGTGCTCTAGTTTTAGGGCAGTTTTCAGCTAATTTATAAAACATAAAAAACAAAGTAGGGAAACTATTCCACTTTCAGTTCAGTTGACCTTTTCTGGATTATGAAAACCTACATTTGCAATGTTGTCTCCCGACGGCAGTGATACTCAAACAATATACTCTACATATGTATATTATACCGATTCATAAATCAAAACTTAGAAGACATAAAAGCCACAGTGTAATAGTCCTTTGATTTCAAACAACAAGGTCAGCCTTTTGTTTTGGATTTCTTCTCCTGCTCCACTTGCTCATTCTGTGTCTCACCTGAGGGCTGGGTGCCTGTGCCAGGGTTTGGGCCACTCCCTTCAGCTGATGCAGCGTGGCCTTCAGGTCCTCCTGTTGATCCACGACCTCTGACCTCCCTGAGCTGTTCAGTTCCTGGGTCAGTGGGAGCAGTAACTGAAGGATGGACCCCATTTCTTGCGTTATCTAAGTGGAACAGGAAAGGAGTTGATTTTTGGTAATTATGACTTTTAAGTGTCAACTTCACTTTCTGTTTTCATGGCCAAAACTGTGTAATTTGAGTTACTCTTACAACATAACATTTTACCTGTAATGTTGCTGTTATTATTACCTGCCTAGGGACTATATCTATGGGACTATGTTCATTAATGTGCTCTGTCCCTATCAACAAATACATTAATACAGTAAATTAAAAAAAACTGTTGTGCTTGGAGCCTGCTACTATTTGGCGTACAATAAAAGAGGTAGCGTTTCAAAAACTGGGTCAAAAGCAAATAATTTCTTTCCCCCTCTTTCTTTCAGCGGGACTCTTCTTTACACAAATCACCTCTTGAGTGACATTAAGTATTTACACACTGGGAGGTGCAAGCATTACCTCATCTCTTTATTTAACTTCCTTGAGTCAAATATGTCTCATGATGTTGGTGATCTCATGATTCTCAGCATAGGATATCTCAGCATAGGATATGTTACATCAGAAGGGATAAACATATAATATTCCATGATAAGTTTACAGACACGGTTATAAACATGCACTGAAAGCTGTAAAACGAGGAAACTCTCCAACAATGTGGCTATGACAAACAGGAAATGAAGCAAATGACTCATCAGTGCAGTTATAAATCATATTTTTCTGCTGGAAACAAACAGTGTAGACACCCAGAGAGTGAGAATTAGAAGATTTGGCTCGACCGTCAATCAGTTTTCCTGTTCTCTCCCACACATAATTCAAAGCAACAAGTCTTATCTAATATTTCTTTGTGGCGTTTTAATAAAAAAATTAATTATCAGGACTATCGCACCTCCTGTCTGTCCTTACGTCAAACACAAATTGTACAGTCAAGAAAAACTTGTCAGCATGTTCCTCTCACTGCAATAACATTAATACGTTTGGTGCTATTATTGGGTTATCTCACTGTACACGTCTTTCAGGAAAGACTTAGTTTAATATACTTGTTTCCAGTCATCACAGGAAAACAATTTCCCCTCTAAACATACATGAAATATTGTGGGCAGGACTACAATAGAACAACCGAAACTGACTCTTGCCAACCACAGTATGGAGATCAAGTCAGCGCAGCCGGTCTCACACTAAACTGTTCTGGTGTTTCTGACAGTTGCAGTACTTAGTTTGAGTTACAGCCTCTCTGCCTCATAGGATCAGCACCTCAAAATCTGAGGCCATGGCTCTCAGCAGGAAACCGGTGGATTGCCTACTCCAGGTAGGGAATGAGCCTTTACCCCAAGTGAAGGAGTTCAAGTACCTCGGGGTCTTGTTCGCGAGTGAGGGAACGATGGAGCGAGAGATTGGCCGGAGAATCGGAGCAGCGGGGGCGGTACTACAGTCACTTTACCGCACCGCACCGAGCTGAGCCAGAAGGCAAAGCTCTCAATATACCGGTTGATCTTCGTTCCTACCCTCACCTATGGTCATGAAGGCTGGGTTATGACCGAAAGAACGAGATCACGGGTACAAGCGGCCGAAATGGGTTTTCTCAGACGGGTGGCTGGCGTCTCCCTTAGCGATAGGGTGAGAAGCTCAGCCATCCGTGAGAGACTCGGAGTAGAGCCTGCTGCTCCTTTAAGTTGAAAGGAGCCAGTTGAGGTGGTTCGGGCATCTAGTAAGGATGCCACCTGAGCGCCTCCCTAGGGAGGTGTTCCAGGCATGTCCAGCTGGGAGGAGACCCCGGGGAAGACCCAGGACTCGGTGGAGAGATTATATCTCCTCACTGGCCTGGGAACGCCTCAGGATCCCCCAGACGGAGCTGGAGGATGTGGCCCGGAGAAGGGAAGATTGGGGTTCCTTACTGGAGCTGCTACCCCCGCGACCCGATCCCGGATAAGCGGTAGACGATGGATGGATGAATTGTTGGTTTTGGTCTTTTCATGGGATTTTCTTGACTATAAGAATCTTATATAGGGCATGTATCTCTCTGTTTGATTTCACTGACTGACTCCTGTTCCTGACTTGATGGTTTAAAACACTGTAGTCTGACTGTGTTAAAGAGTAATCTGCTTTAGCACCTCTACTTCGCCGACTCCCAGCCCTGCCGTCTCCATGCTGCTCTCCAGCTCGGACAGCAGGGAGGCGTCTCCTTGGCTCCTGCCTTCCTGCAGGTACACCTCCTCCTGAAGCTCCTCCACCTGAGCCTGCAGCTGCTGTGAGCGACCCTGCACCGCCTCCATCTGCTGCTGCGCCTCCGCTAGCTGAAAACATAAAGAGGCACATACCCATGAAGGTATGAAAACACACAGGCACAAAGGTGAATCTGAGCACCCAGTACAACAAATGAAGACAACAACAACATTATGAATCCTCAGGTTGTATTCATGAAATACATGGATATGATAACACAAAAGTGCTTTTACCCAAGACCATATGTGCTTTTTAAAAAGCCAGATTGAGAGACTTGTTTCTACTAAAGTGACCAGAGAAATCCTGACTTGCCAGATTCCAGCCTGCAGCCCATGAAACCAAACAAACATGAGTGGAATCCAGAATTGCAAGTGCAAGTTACAATGACGGGGATGAGGTGATTGTTTAGCAATGCTTTCCACAATCCCGCCGAAACCCAGGCCGCCAGGCAGAGAGCAGAAAATCCCTTTGTTATCAAATGCTCTTTCATTCATACACCGACCGCACTGGACTGTTTTGTGTTGACTAGACTGTGTGTCTCTGTCTGTGTGTGTCTCTGCCTGTGTGTATTTGTATTATGTACCTGCTGGCTTTGCTGTTGTTTGAGTTGGTCGTGCAGAGCCAGGCGTGTGTGTAAAGAAGCCAAATTCGCCCTCAGCTCATTGTTTTCCTGAGACACACTCTCCAAACGCTCCTCCAGCACCTGCTCCTTCTGGGTGAGACGCAGCACCTGAAAAACACACAAACACAGATCTTAAGTATGATAAAAAAAAAGTTATTTCATCTCGGCCAGGAGAACTCTCACTAACTTCCACTATTCCCTTGCATCACACCGTATCAATTAACCAATGTTGATATATGCGAGAGTTCCTTTGTTTTTCTCTGTTTTGGAAACAAGTAACTAAAAGTATTGAAGTGTGTTTTCATTAACCAGTGTCTCTCTTTGTTTATTCGGAGACAGGTCTCTTCTACCACCAGGTATATCCAGGTTTTTGAAGGATGGTTCTGCGTCGTTGGAAGAGTCAGTTAAAGAGTATTTTTATAAACATTTTTAATGAATGACAGATATTGCCTCTTTTGAATCTCTCATCGAAAGGACTAATAATTATAAAAAAGGGAAGTTCTGTATAGTTTGTTCTTCTTTTTCAAACTTTATATATAAGAAAGAAACAAAATAGGAAGCAAAACTACCCATTTTTGTTGTATATGTTATATATCCAGATTTGTTCTTACCTTATTTCTTGTTCCCTGTTCTTCATGTTTGTGTTTGACTATAAAACTATTATTATTATTATTATCATGTTCTTTATGTATTAGAAAAGTTCATTTTTAAAAACTTGAATCACAAAAACTCTCAGCCAAAATGTCCCTCTGAAAATGACACTAAACTGAAGTGAATGCAACAAGGTAAGGCCAGATGAACCAGCTGGCAACACAATCAACCCTTTTGAAAGGAAATATATAATAAGAAAACATACACACAGACATGGTGGTGTAGTGCGTTCAGGTCATCCTGTCTGTGTGAGTACATGACGCTCTCAGGGACAAAGAAACATTTTAACTGCCCATCTTTTTTCACATTTAGGATTATCTTTGGTTTGGTTGCAGCATTTAGAGGTACATATAGAGCGCATGTTAGTCACCTGCTCCCTCATGGCACTGATCAGCTCCTCGTCCTGCAGCCTGTTGTGGCTTCCTTTTTGTTGGAGCTCCTGTTTCAGAGCCTGCAGCTCACCGGACATGGCTCTCTCCACCTCCATCGCCTACACACACAAATACACATCAGAGAGAAAACACAGACACATGAGACTCGCAAATGATCGAAAGTAAAAGACATGTGGCTTTTGAATTTGCAGGACAGCCTTCTTTGTGTATTGCGTTTACTTTTAGACACAAGGAGAGATTTAAGCACAGAAAATGTTGATGCTCTTAAACAAAGCTTGCCTGAGGGATGAGCTTTAAGAGAATTGAGGCCACAATCTTGAATCTTGAAATAACAGAATATATAGCAGGAGGATCTAAATCCCGTAATCTAGACCCAGATGAGAAGAGGCACAATATGAAGCCTGACTGAAAGGTGGGGATTAGGTGACTAAAATTGAACATGTGTTTGGTATGTTGTACGTTTGCTGTGGGCGATGCACACCAGGAAAATGAGAGCTGCTTTTATTTTATGCCTTCGGAAGAAGCTGAGGGGTCACGAGATGATTAAAAGGGACAAGAAAGGCAGAATTGTATTTTTCTTCCTACTTTTCCTTTTTTTTGTAATATAGATATTTTCACCTAGATAAGTCTCTAAACTTTTTGAAAAGTAAAAATATTGTTTTGTTGAACAGCTCATAACTCACATGAAGAGTAATGTGCACATATTGGCTTATTTTAAAAAGGTGCCCTGTGGAGTTTTGACAGCTGTTACCACAAAGGGAGCAATATGTTCACAAGTAGAATAACTGTTCTGTTATTGTCTTGATCACAAAACTTTGAAATGACTACAGATTGTACAGAACTCAGCTACAAGGCATACGATCACATCACACCTGTTTTAGCCTCTTTACATTGTGTCCCTGTTTGTTTTAAGTTTGATTTTAAGACCTTTAAGGCTCTTCATGACCTGGCACCAGACTGTATTTTAAACATTTTAATCCCTATGAACCTTTGCATAGTTTGAGATCCTTGGGTAGTGGTGTGTTCTGTCTCTTCAACAACTCCAGGCTGGAAACTAAAAGCGGACAGAGCTTTTGCAATCAGTGCCCCGAGGATCTGGAGCGACCTGCGCAAGGAAATAAGGTTGTCTGAGTCAGTGTCTTCTTTTATGTCTCATCTAAAAATGTACTTTTATGGGAAAGCATATCCTGATTGTATGTGCACTGATAATTTTTTCTTGTTATTATTTTATTTTATTTTGCCCTTCATGTATTTACCATTTGGTATTAAATGTCCTTTCTCTCTGTGAAACACTTTGTACTTTGTTTCGTTTTTGGTATAATTATTATTATTATTATTATTATTATTATTATTATTATTATTATAACTGTCAAATAAAAGCAAAAATGCCAAAAAGATCATCTTCAAAAATGTCACCTTTCTTTAAGGTCACAAGCCAAAAAGGCTGGAAACCACAAACAAAAAGCAACATGACTCATGAGATCACTCGTCCATCAAAAGAACATAATAATTAGCCAATCACAGACAAATCACGTCATATTAAGTGTTAACTAATGATGATTCTACTCGTTTATCTGAAAATCAACTACTTTCTCAACACTGATCTCTCAAACACAAGATTTTGAAACATTGAAAAATGAAACACTTGGATCTTTGAAGTGCTGCTGTGCCAGATCTGAAGCCCCGGTGAACACCGACCCGTCGCCCTCCCTATCCCCCGCTGAGTTCCCCTTACTCAGCAGTTTGGCGGGCCCCTGTCAGGTCCTATCACAGCCACATAATACAAGATGAAAGGCGGGCCTCTGCGGCAGATGGAGCAGAGGGCATCTTGGTCTTGTCTGTGACATCATCATGCCACATTAAACAACAATGTGGCAGGAGGGCAAACTTGGACATCACAAGGGTGAAGCGGAGGAGGGAGGGGGACAGCTTGTGTGTACGTGTTTGGAAGAGTGTACAGAGGAAGTGAGGCAGGCATGAGGGTTAAAGTTAGGGGGAAGTGTGTGTTTGAGACAAGAGTAAAGCCGGCACTGATGGACAAAAACAAAACATAGCATGCAGACACACTATGAGGAGGAGAAGGGGGGGGGACTTAAAGATGAGGCGTTTGTGTCTGTGAGTGAGTCGTCATTACCGCTGCCTCATCTCGTCAACACGGGCCCCTTCTCCACAATAGAGGCAGCGACCCACTGAAAAACCACCAAAACAGGAGGACGGAGGACGCTCCATTTGGTAGAGACACAAAGATGATATCCCCTCACATGGCCCCCCAAGCTTCCAGCATTCACCCATCCAAACGCTGAGGTATCTAACAGCTGACCACCCCAGCTACAGCCGAGCCCCTCGGGGAGCTCACAGAAAAGATGGCTTTCCCCTGGGATGATGGGACGTTGGGGTATGAAGGGAGGACATCAAAGGAGCAAATGAAAGATTTATATCTCTCCCCAATGTATATTGTCTTTCCCTTTTTGTCCGTGAGCTGCGTGATGCTGGTAGAGGGAGCAGAGGTCACGGGGGCTTGCCTCAATTCAAGCATCTCCTTTTACAATAACGGAAATCTCACAGTGAGAGATTTGTCACAGTCGTCCAATAACACTCTGTGATCCACGGCCAGGGAAGGTGATCAAGTAACACTGGGTGGTAAGCAGGAGGTAATGTGTTTTACGTCTGCTAACCAGACACAGAAAAGACCAAATCACTAAATGTTTCATTTACACTAAGTTGATCCTCAAAGGGACCAAATATTTGGCCTGCAACTAATAATTATCTTCAATACCGATTAATTCGACCTTCTTTTTTTTCTATCGAATAAAAAAATAAATCAGCAGAGCTGCAACAATTAGTCAATGAATCGATGAACAAAATGATTAATCAAGAAAATAATTGTCAGCCTGCAAAAATAGTGGGAAAAAACCCCAAATTGTTGTTTTGTCAGATTAAATTATACCCAAAGATATTATAAAGTTTACTACCATGTTTCACTTAAAAAAGTATAAAATCCTCACAGCTGGCGAAAGCAAACGTGTGGTATTTTCTTTTCTTAAAAAACGACAGATTATGTTTCTATTGCCCAACAAAACCAATTGATTTACTAATCGTTTCAGGTCTGTATAACTCGATACAATTCAACAGCACTACAGCTTCTAAAATGACCGTAGAGTTGAGTCCACACCTATCTAAAGCAGTTCAAACAACAGATGAACATTATAACCTTTATAGATGTCGGATTTATTGCCGGACTGTTGTGTCAGACGGCATCACTTTTAGCAAAGTGTACTTAATAAACTGGCAGCTGACTCTCATATCACACTTTTTTTTTTTTTTTTTATTGTGGAAAGTCTAACACTAATATTATTTTGAAGAACTGTATTAGTTCAGATTCAATATTGACCGTGGCATACTGAGTCAAGAGTCGCTGGTGTAAAAATAAACTTTGATATGAGTAATGGTCCAAACAAAAGTCCTGAACTTACCAGCAAAATGCCTTTATTATGATAACATTTGTAAAACACCCTGACATCACTCAACACTCTGATATTTGAACAGCTACTTTCCTCAGATACTGTCTAAACAGTCAGCACTGACCAATGTGACAACCTGGCACGCGTCAACATTGTTTTTAAGTTGCCGCTTCCTCAAATGCACCAGGATGAAGAGTCACGGCGAACCTTTGCTCTCACATCAGAGCTTTGCTTTTGCAGTTACCGGTCAACATGATGAATTCTTTCTCGTTCAGGTTGTTGTGGTGCTATATACAGACAAACACCCTCCTCCAGATTCCTGTCATGCTCTGGTTACACTCTCACACAATTAGGACATAGTGTTTCAAGCTCTCAGAAACCTGCTACAGCTTCATTGTATGTAGAATTACAATCCATAAGAGACCAAGTGTTCTTTTGAACTAATATTTAATGGTTCCAACATTGTCTCTTGCTCCCAAATCGAATCTTAATCGAAGACTAAGAAAATCATCAAAGTTAATTTCTTTAGGTTTTGTGCTTTAAGTGGGATAAAACAAGACATTTGAATATGTCATCCTGGGCATTTTTTAAAACTACGTTTCTTCCATTTTATAGAGCTCCATCTGAAGCCCAATCAGGACACGCAAAACAGTCATAACTGTGGGAGCACCTGTACAAACACACATACACACAGACACAACTCACCACAGCAGCAGCAACAGTACCCTCGACCACGTCTGGTAAAAACACTTCAGACATGAAGCTTCTTCACACGCTTTCTTTCTTCAACACATTCACTCTCTCTTCTGGCTTTTTACAACCATACAGAGTCCAGAGTTGCCCATGTCTGACGCCAAATAAAACATTTTCTCTACTTCCTTCTCCCCAGAACGGCCAAAACAGAGATAGCACTTTTTATCTAAATTGACTTTTTCTTGAACTTCTAGGGAGTCTCTTTTCCTCAGTAAGTGCTTCAGCAGACGGGGGCCAGACATTCATAGTTCCTTATTCTGGGGACCTTGTCTCATGGGAGGGTTTGTCCACTGTTGTTTGGATTTATTTTAACTTTGTAAGCTCAGCTTTGCTGTTCATTTTCAACACAAGGAAACACTCTACTAATCTACTGCGTGTAACGCAAGACGTCACGACTTTTAATGTTTAGCAAAACTTTCTTCGCCTGGAAAAATACTCAAGGATGTCCAGCTGTGTGATCCAATCAGCTCCTCCATGTTAGCTGATTACAGGCAGTAAAATATGTCACCGGTTTGACTTCCCCCCCCCAGTGCTTCCTCAGGATTGGACACTAAAGATCATACATTGTATAACTTGAACACATAGGAGCTGATAATGATTTAATCATTCATGTTATATAAACTGGAGCAGGTTATATTGTTCTCATGTAGGGCTGCAACTAATGATTATTAATTCATAAATCAATTAATCTCCACATTTATTTTCTCGATCAATCGATTACTGTATTAAAATTTGCTTTTCACCATTTACACAAGCCCATTTAAAGTCTTCAAATATCTTGTTTTGCTCAACCAACAGTCCAAAACTCAAAGATATTAAGTTTATAAAGATGTAAAAACAAATAAAAAGCAGAACATCTTCACATTTGAGACCAAATGGACTTACGCCGTCCTCCCTCTGTCCTAGAGCTAAAACCAAATCATGGCTCATCACTCCCCTTCTTGTTTACATATCATTTCCATTATGCTTCACGGAATAGACCATTTGCCTGAAGCCAACAACTTTGTTTCATAGCAACTGACAATTTCTATCTCTCCTGCTCAGATAAAAACTTTTTTTTATCAAAACTTGTATAAGCAAGTAATTTTGACACGGCCTTGAGTCTGTAAACAGCCTGAGAGTTTGGCCTCACGATAGAGCAGATTAGACTCAGACTGATACCTGAGTGGTTTGCAGAGAACATTGAGTTTCAGTGTGAGGATAAGGTGACAGCCTGTCTTATCTAGACGACCAGCAGCTTTGGATCCACAGCTCAGGTGTTTTATTCTCAAAGGCTCAGTTACCTGTCACAGCTAAGGGGGGTTTCTTTGAACCAAGGTCCAGACAAAATAACATAAATACACACACTAACTAAAACCACTGCCTACTACGTGTGAGACTCACAGTGTTGAGCTGCTCCCTGAGTCGCTGCGTGTGCTCGCTGTGCTCCAGCTCGGCTCGACTCTTGTCCCTCTCAGCCTCGCTGAGGGCCCGGGTGAGGCGCTCCACCTGGGCGCTCAGCTCCCTCACATCCCTCTCCAGGTCCACCACCTGGCTCTCCCACTGGGACTGGCTGCCCTCCAGTTTCAGCCGCAGCTCATGCCTGCCCTGCTCCAGCTCCTACACAGGGGTGGAAAGATTCAGAATCACAGTTAATTCAAAGGGCTGTTTATACTATGCACAGGTTTGAATAGACGCTTATAAATTGTCCTTATCGGCAACAGGATGTTATAATGATAACGTTGTGTTTGGAAAAGGAATCTGAGTGACAAAATGGGCCAGCAAGCCTCATTCAGAGCTGCGAAGGATCATAGGAAATATGTCACAGCAGGATAATTAAATGAATGAAAGTTGAGTATCTGAGGTTGCACTGAGAGTCATTTGTTTTCATCTTAATTGATCGAAAGAAATAAATCTAGAACTTCTACTTAAAGGTTTGAGTCATTTTTCAGGCAAAACTCTTTTTCTTTGTCTTATATGATGATAAAACAACATGTTTTTATCTCCAAAAATAGTGTTAAGACATTATGTTGTGCTTTATGAAATGTTGTATTTATCTATTTTCTGACATTTTATAGAACAAATGATTAAATTGATTGATTAACAAATCAGCAGATTATTGATAGTGAAAATAATCAGCCTTTTTATTCCATAAGTATAACTATTTGTTAAATGACTATCAGTTGTTTGCAGATAAATCATTACCACATCTTTATTGCACTTTGTAAAGCACAGTACTGAAGAGTCTCAGTCACGACTGATAAGATTTAGGATGGAACATCTGAAGGGCAACTCATCATTCACCCTGAGAAAAGCAATGAGGTCATTATTTAGTGTCTCATAACACTCAGGTGTGTGATGCTGTGCAGTAGGCAACAGCTTCACAACAAAGACAAACACGAGTAAACGTCTGCAGACAACTTAATTTCACTTAATGTCTCCTGCTTCATAGCTGTTAGATCTGTTGTCTTGAAGACATTTATTACATTTGGAGAATAATCTCTGATTCATTTTAAGTGTGTAAGTGTTTGGGTGCTCCCTGTAAAGCTGTGGGCCTTGCTCCTTGATTAGATGTACAAGTTAACTGCTGATGTCTCACAAGGAGTCAGTGTCATACGAGTTCAACTTCGGCAACAGGTTGCCAATTTCTTTCACAACCTGTGAAGATAGTTTGCTTGAGAAACATTTCAGTAGAGATGTTCCTCTTAAGAGAAATACTTTGTAGTCAGTGGAGCAACACAAAAGAAAGAGAGTACAATGAACCTGATCAAACTTCACACAGTTTAGTAAAGCAACAATTTGAAGTGGAACCTTTTCTGCCTGTTTACACTTTAGTATGAAGTATTATATTTACAGCAGATTTCTGATGGGCTTCTAATATATTGACGTTGATTTACAAAGTATTTTGTAATACAGTGAATGTTGTACAGTCTGCTGTAGATCATACAGAATGGTTACTATTGTTTCTCACCACATGAATGTGTATTTTCTCCATTATGTTTGTCATATGTTGCTCTCTAGTATCCCAACTAAGTAACTAATATTTATTTGACATATAACAAAAAAGAAACTGCCAACTGGGTGTATTTTTCATACATTATGTATATGGAGAAACAATCTTATGCTCTATGGTCTGTATACTTTGTGATACATTCTTCTTCAAAGTGGCTTGCACTCAGAGGTAAATGTTGTATTATTTTCTATACTCGATACATTTTGTTACCAAAGTTGCTCTACAGTCTGATACCAGTTAAAGGTCATTATTGAGTTTAAATATCCTTTTTTTATCCGGAAAAAACTCATGTTCACCCGCCCACTTCAAATATGAGCAAGCAACCATGTCGTCAAAACTTTTTAAACCACAAACCTTTCATTATACTCTTTATATTTGAACAGTATCCCTGTGAAATATAAGCAGAGTAGTCTTACCTCCAGCTTGTCTGCGTATTGTTCGTGAAGTTTGTCGCTCCGCTCTTTCAACTGACAGTTTTCAAGAAGCAATGCGTTTCCCAGCTGGGCTGCCAAAATAACCTCTTCCTCCTTTTGTTTCAAAGCAACCACAAGTTCACTGGGGTCCTGATAATCTGTCATTTCCTCCGCTCTGTAGTCGAAGTAGAAATCCTCCTCCAGGTCCATTTTTTTGGACTTGAAGCTCCAATCATCCAGTCGATCCATGATAACAAACGAAGAGTTAATTCAAACACACCTCCTGAGAAAAAAAGTGTTTTAACGACACAGAAACACGGGGAAGTGGGGCCGCACGTGCGTGAATATGTGTTTTCATGACACTCAAGTGCTCTCTCTGTGTCTGTCTGTCTGCGTGAAGATGAAGCTGGAGGTTTGAGCTCCACTGTGAAAGTAGGCTGGTCCGTCTGTCAGCAGCACATGACTGTCTGTCTCTAAGGGGGGGTGGCTTCCGTCACCTGGGCAACTGTTACCAAGCAGACAGTCACCTGTCCTCGCGCCCAAGGCTCAAAGTCTTATTCTTTAATAATGGAAAATTACCACAAAGCATAGGGACACATGTGTGATGTGATCAGTGGTGGAAGAAGTACTCAAATATTTTACTTCAGTATATCAAAATATACATATATTACTAAAAGTAAAAGTATTTATTATGCAGAATGGCCCATTTCAGAATAATGTTTATTATATTACTGGATTATAATAATTAATGGATTAATGTACGTATCAGTTTAATGTTGCAGCTGGTAATGGTGTGGTTTATTTTAATTACCGTATAAACTTCTATATAGCTTCATCTATAATAATCTAAATTTAAAGGTTGGTCCTTCTTCACATATAAACAAATTAATTTCATTGACGTACGTAAAAACAATGACTGTCTCTCAAGGTAATTACAAAGAACAATCTTTTTCTTTAAAAAAAAACTAAACTTCTTACCAACCTTCAGCTTCAATAAACTTTTGTCCACCTTTCCAAATGTTTTTTAGTGTCATAATTTCTATTTCTATTTGCAATATATCTATCCAAAAATAAAGGGAAGTTCATTAACATTAATATTATTAATAATAAACTTTATTTCTAATTAAAATATATTTAATTGATAGATATTCAGGGAGTCCACACCAGAAGCTTTAAAAATGTATCTTTTTCCTAACAAAATAATATTATAATTAATAATATCTATCTCTGTAATATCACCCAATATCACAGAGAACAAATCCAGTTGAAAGCACAGCTTGATTGAATTACACATCAAGGCAGAAACAACATTTCAATAAAACTTGCCTGGCAAGAAATATATAAGTAGATCTCATTTTTGAATTTGTAATACCTTTTTGCACACTGTATTTGCATGATCAGCACTGCAGACATAA
Source organism: Cottoperca gobio (assembly GCF_900634415.1). Classification (NCBI taxonomy): domain Eukaryota; kingdom Metazoa; phylum Chordata; class Actinopteri; order Perciformes; family Bovichtidae; genus Cottoperca; species Cottoperca gobio. The sequence continues at coordinate 9,994,930 of NC_041367.1, read as the reverse complement.
CCAAAAACATGTTTTGGATGCCCAGAATATATTATTATTATATTCCTAAGTATGACTGTAAAGGAAACCCTGTTTCAGGCATCCATCCACCCAACAAGTGCTCAACAAGTCCAACGTGAGGGGAGTGTCTGCTTGCTTTGTCTGCGTGGTTGCCAGAGGTCAAAGCTCAGTCCCCACAAGGTTTCATGGAGCAAGGGGGCAGTATCGGGGGAATAAAAGACGCAGCATCCTGACGCATGGCAGGGCTTTTGTTGTCAAGGGGCGGCACAGCTTCTGTACATACGGCAGCAGGGGCCAAGCAAACATGGAAGGCTCAGTCTTGACGTATGCCGCTACTGTTTTCATTGTTCTTGCTCAGTTTACAGGCTGCTGATGGAGGGGCTTGTTGCTGTAAGTGTGGCACATGTGGTCAAGCAGTGCTCAGAGGAGAGATACATTCAGACAAAGCTAATGAAGCACTTGTGTTGGTCTGCCTGACAGAGGGAGACAGGCAGACAGATCCGTGATCCAAGGTTTTCTGCTGTAAGAGATTCTGCAGAAGTTGTGAAGAAGAAGCTGAGTCGTGCTAGTGCTTACTGACTACAATAATACTGTATATTACACTGTGTCGGTGTGTACAACCAGCTCTACTGAAGCAAAGTTTAGCTGCATCCGCAACACCTGTGATGGTGATACGACTGCTGAGTGTGACAAAGTATGCCCTATGAGTAAAGGGCGAATAAATATTAGAGATACAGATCATAATGAAGATGAAGAGAATAATGTATAGCAGAGCCAAATCATCTCACTATATTATGATATTATGAGTCAGGAAAGATCACCTCCACTATAATAAGGCCCCCAAATTATTACGTCCACCTCTGACCATAAGGATGGATGCAAAAACATCCACAGAGCGAGGGCAATACATAAAGTTGTGTTTGGTTACTTATAATTTCATATATCCATATTATTACATGACTAAGAATTTTTTTTTAATGATGCATTAATAGTGAGTAGTGTTCAGATGTAATCAAGTACAGTAAATCAGTCCATACTGATATACAGTACATTTCACTGTGACACACACATGCAAACACACCCTCAGAAAAACACATATTTCACTGTTTTTATTCATATGTCATTTGACCCCTGTAATTCAACTAATTCCTTTTGTTTTTATGTTTTTCTTACTGTTTTTTATTTTTTTAATAGTATTATTGAACATGTAAGGACCATTTTAATTTTGGTTGAGGTGGAGATATTAACAACTTTGTTCAGTGCTTGTCATGTCCAATGAGTTCCATCAATCAATCAAAAAACTTTATTGTCATTTCGAGATTTATAAAATGTACAATTCAAAATGAAATGTCGTTGTCCTGGCTTACTGTAAAAGTGACTGAGTAATTGGTCGTAAATATTTAAAAGTGTCGTGGTGCTGATGCATAAATATAAAATAAAATGTGTACTTAAAATATAAATATACTTTATATAACATATATAAATAAAATATATACACTTATACATTTAAGAAGTTCTTAGAGTAGAGTTCACATCACATTGCTCAGGAGAAGAAGTTATTTCTGGTTCAACAGTCTGACGGTTTGGGGAAAGAAACTGTTGCAGAGTCTGGTTGTTCTGCTCCTTATGCTGCAGAACCTCTTGCCAGAGGGCAGCAGGGAGAACAGGCTGTGGGGGGGGGGGGGGTGAGTGGGGTCTTGTATAATGTTCTGGGCTCTGGTGAGGCAGCGTTTATTAGCAGTGTCTCTGATGGAAGGAAGAGACGTCCCGATGATCCTCTCCGCTGTCCTCACCACTCTCTGCAGAGACTTCCAGTCTGTGGTGTTGCAGTTTCCAGACCAGGTAGAGATGCAACTGGTCAGCATGCTCTCTATGGTGCCTCTGTAGAACGTGGTGAGGATGGGAGGGGGGAGCTGTGCTCTTTTCAACCTGCGCAGAAAGTGCAGGCGCTGCTGTGCCTTTTTCACCAGTGAGGAGGTGTGAAGGGACCAGGTCAGACTGTTTGTGAGTTGCACCCCCAAGAACTTTGTGCTGTCTGTAGTTTTGACTGCTGAGCCGTTGAGGAGGAGTAGTGTGTGACAGTGCTGTTTTTTCCTGAAGTCAACAATGATCTCTTTTGTTTTGTTAACATTCAGGATCAGGATGTTGGTGTGACACCAGTCTGTCAGATGCTTCACCTCCTCCCTGTAGGCCAGTTCGTTGTTGTCCCTGAAGAGTCCCACCACAGTTGTGTCGTCCGCGTACTTCAGGATGTGGTTCGTACTGAACCTGGCGCAACAGTCGTGGGTCATCAGGGTGAACAGCAGTGGACTCAGAACGCAGCCCTGTGGGGAGCCGGTGCTCAGAGAAATGGTGCTGGAGGTGTTGTTTCCAACCCGCACATGCTGGGATCTGTTGGTGAGGAAATCCAGCAGCCAGTTACACAGGGGGGTGTTGAGGCCGAGGGGTCCCAGTTTGCTTACCAGATGCTGGGGGATGATTGTGTTGAATGCCGAGCTGAAATCCAGGAACAGCATTCGCACATGGGTGTTCTTCTCCTCCAGGGGGGCCAGGCTCAGGTGGAGTGCAGAGGAAATGGCGTCCTCTGTGGAGCGGTTTGGGCGGTAAGCAAACTGGAGCTGGTCCAGATTGGGGGGAAGTATGGAGATGATATGGTCCTTGACCAGCCTCTTGAAGCACTTCATCATGATGGGGGTGAGTGCTACCGGCCGGTAATCATTCAGACAAGTGATTGGGGATTTTTTAGGCACTGGAACAATGGCTGCTGACTTGAAACATGATGGAACAATAGCCTGGTCCAGCGAGGTGTTGAAGATGTCCGTGAGGACATGGGCCAGCTGGTCGGCACAGTTGTAACTAAACCTCTCAAATAAATGTAGTGCATTAAGTATTATATTTTCCGTAGAATAAAATGGTAATACAAGTGTATCAAAATTGCACTTAATTGCAGTACTTGGGTAAATGTGCTTAGTTTTACTGCCCACCTTTAAGGGCCAGATGTAACACCCATGCAAGTGTTGTTTTAACTGTAGTTAACGTAACTCCAGTCGATCACAGACCTCTAGTGACTCCTGGTGGACAACAGTGTAAAACACACTATGCTCCCTTCCAGGAGAGTTTGAGTGAGGGATTGGATACTAAAGTAAAAATCTGTGACATGTTACTGTATATCAGTTTCACAGATATTTCTGTGGAAATAAATGACCATATTAATAGTATTATGTGGGTAGAGGACAGTTACTACTCACTCTGGACAGTTTTCATCTTAAAAATCTTAAAAATCACTTCTCAAAATCATCTTCTTTCTTTTTCTTTGTATTAATGACAGCACAGTGTCGTATCAGTTTTTTTCAATTACTGAGCTTATCTTATATTATTGTTGGGTACTTTATTACATTTGTGTATTATTTACAAGCACTTTGTAACATTATTTTGAAAAGTCATGTGTGTTTTTTATGATTATTATAAGTATATATATATAATTATAATTATAATTATAATTACTATTACTATTATTATTATTATTATTATTATTATTATTATTATTATTCGGGTAGTTTCACAATCTAAAATACAGAAATGACTTAAGATTTGTAAACAGGTCATTTATATTGTATAATACCCATTTCCATTTTTTTTGGTATATTTTTCTACATATTTATGTATTTGTTTGTTTGTTTGTTTGTTTGTTGTTTATAATTTAATGTAATTATTTTGTTTAAATTATTTGTTTGACTTTTATTTTTAATAGAGTACAGTATATTGTATATAGCCCATTTTCTTTTAATTTGCATATATATTCCCTACATGTTTTGTTAGATTTGTATGTGATTCTACATTAATAGTTTTACTTTCTTTCTTGTAGTTATTTTTATTTTATAGCTCAATGTTGCGAAAATTGTTCTTGTCACTACACACTCCGGCCAGCAGGTAGCAGTATGTAGCCTTGTGCAGGTGGCAGTATGTAGTAAAAAGAGGAAGCACGCTTTATACACCAGATGAGTGACTTTTATGAGTTTGGTTGAGCTGGTTTACTGAAACAGATTTTTTTCATCAGCTGTTTACCATTAAAGTTACAATGGAGAGGAGCACAGGGACGGTTTCAGCGATTAAAGCTTTAGGGTGAGTAAAGTTTAACTACTTCCGTGTTTACTGCGTAGCCTTTCAAGTTGACTTGCGGCAGGTAATCTCACCTGTCGTCGTTACTTCCTGCTTAGGTACCCGAGCAGTCGCTGCCTCACGCGGTGTAAATGTGACGAACTTCCCTGTCCGCTGCTCACCTGGCTGACTGCAGAGCTGAGGACTCTCTGTCCAGAGCTACAAGGTTTATGTTATAAACTCTGTCTGTGCTGCAGCGTGTCCTCTATTGCAGGGGTTTCATTATTGTTTTACATCCAAGGATCGAAGATTGATAATATACCAGACATGTTTTAAAAATATGTACCATCTCAACGCAGAATACACATACAAATAAAATAAGATAAATAATGACAGTCAATTAATAATTCATGGTAATTCAAATTAATTAATCTGAAAACTTTGAGAATCACTGCTCTATGGTGTTTGATGCAGGTGGTGGTGCACAGTAGAATAATATTCCCCTCTGTTTAGTTTTAAAATAAACTGCCTGAAGATGACTGGAGATCTATTATAACTTTGTCCACATTTTAACAACAAACTGAAAACCTTTATATTAGTTCCAGTGTATGTCTGTTTTTGTAGTTTATGTTTTGTTTCCTATTGTTAATATAGAATGTTATCCATCCTGAAGGAAGTTTTCATGGCAAAGATGCTCAATATAAATATAAAATAAAATAATACATATATATATATATATAAAATAAAATAATATATATACATATATATATATATATATATATTGTTACTTTTTGCTGCATGAATTTCAATATAAAGAACTTTGGAATGTGCTGTGTAAATAAATTTGCCTTGTCTTCCCTTTTCTTAGACTCAAGCAGGACAGGTGACGTCTTGCTGGTGGGAGAGTTGAGAACTTTACTCACAAACATTTTGTCTCCCCTCACCGTGCTGACCTCAGAGGTGATGGGGCCGTCCATCCTCAACAAAGTTACTGGTGAGAAATAAGAGAAGTCCGCTGGGTTCTGTTGTAAAGTGTTGTGCTCAAGCGTAATAACAGATGGTTGTCGTGCTCATAGATTTGTACATTTCCTGCCCAACTTTTTATCATCTTGAAATTATTGTTCAATCCTTCAGAATTCCTTGTTTCGGAATTGCAAGCAGCTCAAATAATAAAGCACAAGGAATTGCATCCCGAGGAGAAGACAACAGGAGAGGACTCTGAAAAAGAGCAGCGAGTTGAAGATCACGGACATGGACTCACTGAGTTTTGTCAGGAATATGAAGATGATGATGACCAAGACAGAAGGAAGGCGGAGATGCAGGCAGAATGGATATTACTGCTGCACGCCCTTGACATGGATTCCTCCTCTCAATTTACAGATGTGTTGAGTGATGTAAGTCTGATATAGAAGAGACAGATGTGTACAAGTCATGACTTCAAACTGAGAAGCAATGAAAGTTTATTTGAATGCAGGTGGAGTCGAGGCTTACTCGTCTACCGTGTGGCGAAATGACAAAGCCGCTTCTTAACAGCAGCCTCAGCCCAGAGCAGTGGGTATGTTGTCAGGGCTCTTGTTTATTACACATCATATTATTACACATCATATGTAACGCTAACATGAGTTTAAAAAAAAAATTCTCCTTTCTGCTTCACAGGTGCAAGTTAAAAAGATCAATCAAGTTCTGTCAGTGGACTATCAGTGTCGCCGACAAATGATGATCAAACGTTTTCAAGTCACACTTGAGTCGTTCGCATGGGGAGAAAAACAAAAGGTAGGCATATTCAATAAGAATAGGAGATCCCGAGACTACCTGTTTTAAATAAATGTTTTAAAAAGGTGGTGCTAGAGGAAAAGTCAGGGCACCACCCTAGTCATCAGGCTTCATCCTCTCAGGAACATGAATGTCAAATTTCATAGCAATGCGTCCAATAGTCTTAATTGAGTATTATATGGATTTAGTTTTTATTTCAGTCTGGACCAAAGTGGCCGACATTGCCTTACATAGAGCCATGCAATGTGGGTGTTGATGGCCTGGTGGTCTGGTGGACCAGAAAGTCGTGAATTCAATACCAGGCTGCCACCATTGTACCCCTGAGCAAGGTACTTAACCCTGAGCTGCTCCAGGGAGACTGTCCCTGTAGTTAGTTCACTGTAAGTCGCTCTGGATAAGAGCGTCTGCTAAATTACCTGTAATGTAATGTAATGTAATGTAATCCAGTGTGACAAAAGATTACTTTAAAGATTCATCAATTATTACAATTACTGCTTTTCTGATAACAACAAACATCACAGTTCACTCGGTTCTTCGTTTACAGGAGCAAGGTGAAGCGCTGGCCTCAGTGCCTCCTCTTTCATCCCTCTCTGGCTCCTCCCGAGTGTCCCCGTCTCTTCTGATCGCCACCAGAGAGGATCAGTCCTTCATTGAGACAAACAAGGCTGCAACAATCACCCCCATCTACAAGGTACAACCGTAAACAATTACAAACCACGTCTGTGATTCTGAAAGAAGACAGAATACTGACAGCTTTCTAATTCTTCTTTTTTGTTATTAGACGTTGATGGGCAGCGTGCCAGACAGAGGAGGACGACCAGGGGAAATTGAGCCACCTATGCCAGCGTGGAAAGGAAACCGATCGGGACGAGGAGGCGGACAACATCAACGACATAGATTTTCAGATAAAAAGAAAGGGAAAAAAGTGTAACGTGTCTCTTACTGCTTGATTTGAGAAATAAGTGATTTTTCTTTATTTAAATCTTTATTATGAAATAAAATATGGCCGTGGAAGGCTATATATGATATAATTTTATATTTAGAAAGGTGTGCATAATTATTAGTTGTAGTACATCTATATACCTGAATGTACTTTTCTTGAACAGCTTCTAATTGCTACAATTGGACCAGATGTTTTTTTGTAATGTTTTTGTTGAGAAAAATAATACTTTATTTGATTTTTTTATGCGTTTGCTAAAGAATAAACCTATTAAGCAATGTATTGTTATTTTGTGTAATGTATTGTTCATTATTCATGGTGTATCAGCCCATATTAGCCTATTACAGATATATTGGTATTGATGTAAATTATATATTGGCCAAAAAGTAAAAAGAAAAATTGCATTACAGAAATGGCAAAAACATGTTTATCATAACATATTTTGTCTACGAGAAAACACCGAGAAGTTTATTTGTCAACTATAATATGTCCCACCTTGTAAATATTCCGGACACAATTTAGGGATCCCTGATAAAAAAATTGTGTTTATGTTAAAAAACAGCTGCAACAACAAAAATTACAATATTGGTCGCTACATCATTATCAGATTTAGACAGCCTTGCAATGACTGTTTAATTACCATTCTGTGTTCCCCTGAATGTTCTTTCAGCCCTCCTGCTTCAGGACAATTTTGGGACTAACTGTGGAGGATATTTATGTAGTTTCTCCACAAATAATCATGCAAAAGCACCAATTTAAATCTTGTGTTTACCAGAGATGTGCTCAAATGTTTCTTGGAAATAAGTAATTCAGCATTAAACAATTACTAAAGAAATCTTAGTCGACTGAGAGGAGGCGGCTCTAACACTGTCGGTTCTTTATTGTGTCTTAAATTGCGTTTCTCTTTGCAGCCGAGCTTCAGGATATTTTGAGTCAGTCTGATAGAAAGTCTGAACTGAGTGGGTTGCAAGGCGTGGGTGCTTCCTTTAGGTTGATCAATTTATACTGGAGTACATCTGTCCTTTAGACATAAGGACGTTGCAACATTACAGTATGAGAAAGTGTAACTTCATTAAGTGTTGCAGGTCCATTTAAAAAAATAACCCAAGATATGTTTGTAATAAATTATTTAAACTCACTTCTGAAGTACAATGTGAGCTACATCTCCAACACAGATGTATTACTCAATAATATTTACATAAATAAGACCTCATTTAAGACACTAATCCAACTTTGCTGTGTAAAGAACCCCTAGTTCACCTTTCTTAAAAATATGTTATATCTATTAAACAAAACTAAAGAAAATGGAAGGCTTTTGTGGAGCACACAAAAACATTTGACTTCTATTATTATTATTATTATTATTATTATTATTATTATTATTATTATTGTATTGTAATTTTAGGCACAACACATGGGATAACTTGAGCGGTTACACCAGGTAACAATAGAAAAAATAATATATTTGTCCTTCAAGATTACTCCTAACTGCTCGTTTTAAAAATAGAAGGATTCTATATTTATGGATTTGGAGCTCAGCCAATCATGTAAGGATTTCAATGAGTCGTATCACAAGCATAAAGCAGGCGTTGAGTTGTTTCTACATTTGTGCAGCATGCCATATGTGGCAATTATCTACATCAACTATAATGAATTCTTTTGAATGATATATGTTGTTTGCATTTTTGAAATGTATTTCTTTATGTTTTGAAGGAATTGGACATTTCAGGAATTTTGTTTTTGTTTTTTTCATATTTTTTAGATTAAGTGTCCTCCTTAAACCAGGGTACATTGTAGTTACCAAATATTGCCTAATAGATGTATAATTACATCTTTTGAGTAAATAAAAAATCCTCATGTCTTATATTTTGTTATTTAGGTGATGGCATGTTATCTAGATTATTTTTTAATAACTGAATAAATAACATTGGAATGTTTTGAATCGCCTTAATACAGTATTAAGGCGAGAAGAAGTGATGTGGGTTATGGGGGAAGACTGGACTTGTGATGTGCCAACTAAAATAGCCTCTGTTTTTGAGCTATTTATTTGAAGGAAATGTTCTTTCATCCAAGCCTTTATCTCCTCAAGGCAGGAGTTTAATGATGTTGATGATGATGATGATGATGATGATGATGATGATGATGATGATGATGATGATGATGATGATGATGATGATGAAGATGTCGACAGTGGGGCTACATGTGGCAACGGGTCGGTTTTTATATATAGCTGTGTGTCATCAGCGTAGCAATAGAATGGTATTCCATGCTGGCTGATGACACGGCCAAGGGTCAGAGTGTAGAGGGTGAACAAGGTGGGGGCCAAGAACTGACCCTTGAGGGACACCACAGGTTACTGGGTGTATCTGCAAACTTGCACCTCCCAAGGATACATACTCTGTTCTTCCAGAGAGGTAGGACTGAAACCAGCTCAGGGCGGAGTCAGAGAGTCCGATGGTGTAGTGGAGGCGCTGAAGGAGGATCTGATGGTTGACCGTGTCGAACGCTGCAGAAACCGGACTGGAATTTCTCAAAGAGGCAGTTGGCTTTGAGATGGTCCTGAAGCTGGACTGCAACTACTTTTTCCAATACCTTTGATAAAAATGGCAGGTTGGAGATGGGCCTGTAGTTGGTGAGGACATACGGGTCTAAGGTGGGTTTTTTGAGAAGTGGTCTGATGACTGGTAGTTTTTAAAGAAGATGGGAAATGACCAGTCTGGAGTGAGTGGTTGATGACTTGGGTGATCAGGGGGTTTAGAACACAAATGTTGGATTTTACCAGGGCTGTGGAAGGTTTCATCCTGCGGATGACATTCTCAACCTCTTGCTGAGAGATCTCCAAGAAGACGCGAAGAGGCGGGGAAATCCCAGGCTGTGGGTTGACAGCAGGGACAGACTGAGCGGAGGAGCTGGAGAGAAAAGAGCGGATGGTGTCGACTTTGGTTTTGAAGAAAGTAATAAAGCTATTGCATTGCTCTTCTGTGGTGTCGGTGTGTGAAAGAGTTTGTGGTCTGAGGAGATGATTTATGGTGGAGAACAACTGCTTGGAGTTTCCAGGGTTTTTATTGATGATATTGGAGTAGAACTGTGTCCGTGCGTTTCTGAGTGACTCTGAGTAGGCTTTTTGGTGTTCTTGAAAGGCTAATCTATGAACACTGAGTCCAGATTTTGTGAAACGCCTCTCCAGTACACGCCCAGCTGCCTTCATGTTCCGTAGCTCTGAAGTGAAGCAGGGGGCTGAGCGTGAGAAGGTGACTGTCCGAGTTTTCACCGGAGCGTGGAGATCCAGGATATTGCTCAGTGTTCTATTGTAGAAATCCACTGATTCACTGACTGTTGTAAAGTTTGCAGAGGGGATTTGCTGGAGGTCCAACGTCATGATGTCTGTGTTGATATTTTTAAGATTTCTGAAGTGAATTTGGCGTTTGGGCTTGGTCTGGTGAGACAATTTCAATTCCATTGAGATGACCTTGTGATCAGAGACTCCCAGATCGTACACCAACAGATTTTTAATGGGGACTGAGTCAGTGATGACCAGGTCGAGCGTGTGCCCCCTGGTGTGTGTGGGGACATCAACATGTTGTTTTAGGTTGAGAATGTCTAGTAGTTGTAAGAACTCAGCTGCAGGGTGGCGGGAGGGGGTGTCGATGTGAATGTTAAAATCCCCAAGTATGACAGTATTTGCAGATGTGGTACAGAGTGAAGTGAGAAGTTCATTTATCTCTGAGATGAATGCCGGGTTTGGCTTGGGTGGGCGGTAGATGAGGAGAATAGTCATGGGGAAGGGGGGTTTGCATTTAAATACAAGGCATTCAAATGAGGACAGGTCAGGCAGAGAGATTGGGGTCAATTTGAGGTCATTGCGGTGTATTATGGCTAAGCCGCCACCGCAACCAGTACGGCGGGCTTTCTCCAGGTAATTATAGCCAGAAGGACAGGCTTCATTTAGGGCAAAATATGATGCCAGGTCTCAGTAAGACACATGAAGTCAATCCCCTTGTCTTGGATGTGATCATATATGAGACAAGATTTTATATAGTTATAAAGTTATATATAGTAGTAAACTAATCTAATTTAAGTACATTGCCATTAACATTCAGCAGATGCAGAATTGATCTTATTTTTTTCTTCATCCAGTCTTCCATTAATACTCTATATATGTATATGACATAATATATAGGCTACTTACCTGTAACTGAGGAAAGCGTCCTTGTTGTTTGCGTCATACCGGAAGTTACCCGAGAGACAATTGCTGTAACACACAGAAAGTTCCAGCAGAGACCGTTAACAGAGCTTTTTGGTTCCAGCTAAAGGTCGACATATTATAACTGTCTGTTGTTTTCAGCCAGCAAACTCACATTTATACTCACCATTTAAAAATGCCGAGAGGAAGCAGAAGCCGGACATCCAGGATGGCCTCTCCAGCCGGGTAACATTTGATATTTAACATTTAATAAAAGCTGTTAAAGCCGTTAGTGAAAATGCTGACTGCTAGCGAGAATGTGGCTGCTAGCGAGTTTAGCCGGCTAGCGTCAGAGTTACATATGTTAGTGCTAGTGCTAGTGCTAGTCAGGGATATTGCCTATTATATTAGCAGCTATTACTTACTCATAATGATTATTTTTGTACATCTTAAAGTTTTCCTTTTGTACCAGGAAACTGGTGATTGCTCAAAAGTTATTGATAAATAATGAAGGTCACAGTGTGTATGTTGTGTAAAGGCTAATCTGCATCATGATATTTTAATGTTGCCTATTGTATGGCATTACAACGTCAAATAAAACATTTTATAACTGTGGATTTCAAAACTACAGACGACTTGAATCAGTTTCCCTTTATCCTCCAGCTAAATTGTGACGTTCTTCGAGACTTTATTTGTGTTAAGCCACAGTTTATATTACAGGCTTATATCTAGTTGATACCATATGGGGTTTTGTTCAGTGTACAATAATAAGGATACATCTTAAATGTTTTCCTTGTTTCTGTTTCTTCTGACTTTGTTACATGTTGTCTGTATTACTATGTAACGTCAAACTTAAGCCTTATATCAGTGACCTCAAGTGACACCATATGTCACATACAGTTTTCACACTGGTTTGTAATAGCACTGATATTTTCTGTTGTATCACTCTATTCCACACTTTGAATAACCTTTATATAATAATCATATTGCTTAGATGTGTTTGATATATGTAAATAATTTTAAACTCAGAGGTTTCCCATTGTCAAACTTAAACCCTGATGAAGATATGAAGACTTATATATTTGCAGAGACTTCTTTTCTTGAGAATTGATGTTTTTGGCCCTCTTGAACATTAACATTAATTAAAACATATATCAAACTACTTTGAAACAACCAGCTAGGGCTGTCCTCGAAAAAAGAAATTCTTAGTCTGTATGATTTGATTAATGATTTTAGTCGACTAATTGATTAGTTGATTTAATCCACAGACTTGTAAAATGTAGTTTTAAGAATCATGCGGCTCTAACACTGTCAGTTCTTTATTGTGTCTTAAATTGTGTTTCTCTTTGCAGCCGATCTTCACCACCACCCATGGCCAGGGCTGCACCACCACCCATGGCCAGGGCTGCACCCCCTCCCTCCTATGCCCCGGCGCCAATGCACGCTCCTCCGTCTGCTGTGGGTGCTCCAGCTGCAGCACCCAGGCAGCCTGGTATGTTTGCCCAGATGGCGACGACAGCCGCCGGGGTGGCAGTCGGCTCTGCCGTAGGACACACCATCGGCCACGCCATGACTGGAGGAGGTGGAGGAGGACAGTCGGAGTCTGCCAAGCCAGACGTCACATACCAGGTAAATAAACTGGTGTTTAGCCGGTCATAGGACTGGAATAGCCTCGAGGTAGAACAGATTAGTGTGTCTGACACATGGTAGATAGGTAGCTGTAGCAAAAAAAACAGGAGTGTTTGGGGGTTGGTGGAGGAGGCAAAGTAGTGATGAACAAACATCACTCCTCGGATGTTAGCGCTTAGGCTACCAATTTATGTTGTGTGATTAGGGAAATCAGATTACTGTAAACCATGTACACAATCATCATATTACATTTACCTGGGTATCCATCGTAGGTTATTAATGTATTTGTGTGTTGACTGACTCCATTGTGCTCTTTTTTCTTGTCATTTGATAACAAATAAAATAAAAAATATTCAAGGGAAGCATATAAAGTTTAGCCATATGTAATTTATCTTGACATAGAGACATCTTCAGCCATTTTGACACTTACTTGACACATCACCATGTTAGCCATTTCAATATTTTATGGATATTTTATGGACAAACTATCTAAATATCATGCGTACAGTAGATGTGTGAATGATCCCATCCTCTGCCATGTCTTTCAGGAGCCAAGCCAGGCTCAGCCCATGTACCAGCAGCAGCCACAGTCCATGTACCAGCCACAGTCCATGTACCAGCAGCAGCCACAGTCCATGTACCAGCAGGAGGCCCCTCAGCAGAATCAGGCCTGCTCCTATGAGCTCAAACAGTTCATCGATTGTGCCCAAAACCAGAGCGACTTCAAGCTCTGTGAGGGCTTCAGTGAGGTGCTGAAGCAGTGCAAGTCCTCTTATGGTGAGTTGAGTGAAATTAGATTACAAATGGGTTTATTGGTTGTTGATATGTGTCTGGCATAGGGATGTGACGATATAAGATTTGGTAGTGGATCGGCATAAAGAAACCCTAACAATAAGTTGATCATGGTGGAGTTCCATTATTGAGATAATAGTGAATATCCTCTCATACATGACTTGAAAAAGCTGTGTAGCTCGCATTCATTACAGAGAAGTGGGGAAAAGCCTGATTTAAAAAAAAAAAAAAACATTATGTTATTATATTTTTAATTAATCTTATGATTACCTTAAGATTGTTTGTTTTTCACCAAAAAAAGGATGCTCACTAAAGAAAATAGGTGTGTGTAATATTAGTGATGAACTAAACATATTAGTTTCTTAACAAAATATAGGTCAAAGTAATTCTAGGATATTTTAGTGACATTTTAAGAGTTTTAAGGACATTTTAATGATTATTATAATATCGTGAGTATTTTGGCCCGGGTAATCCTTACATGAAATGTTCATATCGTCACATGCCTAATCTGGCAGTCCAACAGTGCAGTCTTGGACCACTTATGTAATTGTATTGTTGTTTTTGTTTTGAAAGAATGACACACTCTAATTTTATATCGAATAGACAGACATTTGTTGTTCAAAACAATGAAAATCTGTTTCGGTTCTTCAGCAATGCAACCCATTGTCTCTGCAGTCTTGTTTTTTGCTCTACTTTTAATACTTGATTTTAACACCGCCAAATGAGGAGGCTTTGCATAAGCTCCAAGTCATCCAGATGACATAGCATGACTTGGCATCATGGATCTGGTGTAATGTGTTGCAATACACAGTGTGGCCATAAGGAGGTGCAGCCTTAAAGGCTTTCTGAATGCTTCCTATAACCATCTTGTACTGTAGGATTTTTAAATTTGCCAAATCAATTATTTAAAATGATGGAAAGTATGAAAACTTGTCTAACTAAATGTTTCTTTTCTCCACAGGTCTTTCATGAGACTGAGACAAACACCTGGAGAGTGACGAGTGCACACAAACTGAAATAAGCAGCCATGCTTGAAGAATACTAATAGGGTGTCAATTCAGGAAAAATCAATAAATATGCTTTTGACATTTTGACAGTTGATTATCATTGTGTTCATTCTCAGGACAGTTCTGCAGAGTTTGTAGTAATAGTCGTATAAATAATGTTTATATGTTTGCTGCATGTTGATTTCAGTTGTCAGTGTTTTTCATTAGCTTTAGTGCTTTTAATTTAAATTGCTGAACTGCATATGTAAATCATCATAACTTGTAACTGCAGTTTAGGTTTTAAAACAATAAAGTACTCGAATCATAAAAACATTGTTCATTTCTTTCACTTCCTGTTTATTTTTACGGACTTTCTAAGAAACGTTTCCATTTTTACATCCAGTTTCTTTAAATAAAAGCCATAGGGGTCCCGCACCTGTCATGTCACTCAGTCAGTCTCAAGGCGACTCTACGAGTTAAATGTTGCGTGTGAAGGAGTACTGTTGGTAATGCAGGACAACCCTCTCTCTCTCTCTCTCTCTCTCTCTCTCTCTCGCGCGCGCGCGCGCGCTCTCTCTCTAAATGTCTCATGGAGAGGGCACGAGCTGCAGGGTGTTATTTCATGGATCTGTTTTTTGCGCGGACGCGATCAGAGTGCTGCTGTGGAAGCAACTATTTATTTTTGGCATCTGACATTAAAGCTCGCCCTTTGCAATGGCAGCGGCTCCACAGAGCCGCGACAGCACCGGGGTTTGACTTGAGATCTGTCCGTTCTCTAGCACTTTGTGAACAGAAGGAGTGATGATGGATACTCTTTATAACAGGGACTGACCGGTACGGGACACGGTGAGTGAGCGAGCGAGCGCCTTTTCCCTAATGTATTACTTCATTATTACTGTAGACAGCTAAAGGTCAAATAGTGACAAAATATAACATGAGATGTATTTAAATCACTAGGATATGTTGCTTTATTAGTCTACAGCCCGTAATATGTCGGGTATGACGTCAAGTTTAGATCCAAAAACTGTTTGTTCGCTTATTATGTAGAGTTAACATGTTTACATCTTACTGTAAAAACCTGTGCACGTGGTCATGCCATCGAAAATGATAACGGTGTTAGTCTGCACCAGGTAACATAAGCCCTTAATTATACATCTTAAATCTTTAATTTTCAGAATAAAGTTAAATGTGCATGTCACTTTAATTTCATTCTTAGACCACAAGAATGCCTGACAGGGCAGGCAGTTGAGCTGGACAATGGTCGTATGAAATGTCAAAACAATTAGCCTAGCTTTAAAAAGAATGTCCATCACAATTTTCTTAAAGCCCACAGTGACATCTACAAATGGCTTGTTTTGAACAACCAGTAGTTAAAAACTCAAAAATATTAAATATACAACATACATTTGAGAGAATAAACACAGTATGAATAGGAAACGAGCAGCGTATCCTCACATTTGAGAAGCTGCAAGCAGCAAGACAGACAAGAGACAATGAATCTCTTATCAACACAGTTGCTGATTCATGTTCTGTCATTTATCTAACCGATGAATAAACTAATCATTCCAGCTCAGGAGTTAAACGAGCTTCATCATGTCCTGCCACAACATTAAAGTGCTGCTTGAACGTTAATGCATCAGCAATGATCAGTAATATAAAAAGCATAATATATGACCATATATAGGGCTCCTCTTGCAGCACAATAACTACTTTTATTAATGATACTTTCTAATCTCTGATAAAATGGTCACACCTAAACCTTTTTTCTGTCAGCGATCTGTTGTGAGCTATAAGAGGAGAGTTCAGCATCACAGCCATCATGACCAAAGAGGAGGAGGTACCTGACTGGGTGGGAGCACAGGAGTTCTACGACAAGTACGAGTCCAAGGAGATTCTGGGAAGGTATGTTTATAAAGTCTTAAAATAGCCTACAGCAGGGGTTCCTGATCTAAAGTCTACATAGACTGTATGGGGTTGTGAGTTAAATCTAAAGAGTCACAAGACTCCTCTAATATATATATATATATATATTTATTTTTACTTGTAAATTACTGGACAGTTTTATGTCTGTGGGACTCTAAAATTATCAAAATAAAGCAATAAAAATCATGTTTTCTTCAATATTGGTGAGGAGTATCAAAATATATTGTTTTGCTTCATACAAAAAGAATAGTTGCGGTACATATGCAGATTCACATTATTGCTGAGAGATTGATGAGAAGATTGATTCCACTCTAAGGTTACTATAAATATAACGCTACAGCCAGGAAGTGGTTAGCTTAGCTTAGACTGAAAACAGCTCTGTCTGGAGGAAACAAAAACCACCTACGAGCCCCTTTAAAGCTCACTTATTTACACATTATATCGAGTTTGTTTAATACGAACATAGACGGAAATTTGCTCCAGGATTCTGTGACTTTCTGTGTTGTGACTGCTGCTTTGCATTTCATTATCTCAGTATCTGTACTCAGTGCAATGACAATAACGTGTAATCTAATCAAATTGAGTGGTTCCCCTTGTTTCCAGTCTTTTTTCTAAGATAAACTAACCAGCTGCTGGCTGTAGCTTTATATACAGACGGATATGAAAGTGGTGTTAACTCTCAGCAAGAATGTGAATGCTCTTATTTCCCTAAAATGTCAAACTGCAGTGTTCCTTTAAGGAAGCCAAACCACTGGGCCTACATGTTATCTTTGGTAAGCATGGTTAAAAAACACGTATTTCTTAAATGTGTGGTCTAGACATTCACAACTTTTTCTTTATGCAACAGCACAATACAGTATAATACAGCTCACCAACACGTTAGTAATGTTGATTTGATTGAGAAACTGTTGTTGTGGACGGTTCAATAAACAAAGCCTAATAGTTTCCCAGAAGTTTCCCAGAAGTCCCTGAGAAATGTCCTCAGTGCCAGAGCTTTCTTTCTCATTGTCATTCCCCACCATCTGTCAGACGGTGGTGCTGTTACGTAACGCACACAGTGTTCGAGGAGGCTTCATTCATTAACTTCAACGTGTTTTGGACAAAGGTTTAGTGTTGAGAGCTGGGATTGGACGGCACGCTGTTAGATTATGTCATTTCACATCCTTTCACACATGCGGGTCAGGAGGTCACTGGATTTGAGAAATGTGTGTTCAGCTGCTCTAGTACTCTTCACAAACTGCCAGCTTCACAAACAGGCGACGGAGAGTCACTCTAGTATCCTATGAAATGGACTTCATAAGTAAAAATGACAGCAAGGAGGTTTCTGAATCTACTCTTACATGGATTAGAGTAATATATAGGATGATGTTTAGAGAACATAACATCCAACAGTTATTACAGAAACGTTCAGTTTGTTGCTGAAATCCCTGTCCGAAGCACGCAAACATGTTTTCTTTGAGTCCAGCTGTACAAACGAAATACTCAACCTGACAAAGCTGCAGATAACAAGTGTTTTCTCTTCCTCAGGGGAGTGAGCAGCGTGGTGCGCCGTTGCATCAACAAGCGCACGTCTCAGGAGTACGCGGTGAAGATCATCGACATCACCCCGTCGGACAAGATGACCCCGCAGGAGATGGAGGAGATCAGAGAGGCGACGATGAAGGAGATCGACATCCTGAAGAAAGTCTGCGGACCAGACAACATCAGTGAGCACATTCATTCCCCTGACAGATCTTTATTAAAACTGTGTGCCTCAGCTGCTTTATTCATAGTCTCGTGAAACTCTCAGAAAGCCATAAGAACTTGTCTGGCCTTTGTCCCTCTAACCTGCTCAAGAGGTCAGTTTTGAGCCCTCTTGTCTGTCTTAATTTAATACTGACTGTACCTCAAATGTCTCTCTCCTCTCCAGTACAGCTCAAAGACTGCTACGAGTCACACGCCTTCTTCTTCCTGGTGTTTGACCTGTAAGTGTCCAAATATCAGAGTTTTAAACTGAAAATTCAAGCAGCTGTTCAAATGTTTTATTTTATTTTCCCGCAGGATGAAGAGGGGTGAACTTTTTGACTACCTCACAGAGAAAGTTACTTTGAGTGAGAAGGAAACCAGGTGAGTGAGAGTGTTATATCTACTAGTGTTATATTTACTAAGATGAAAACAGGGACTTATCATAATTCTGTAATTATGGTTTTAGGAACATCATGCGTGCTCTGCTGGAGGTGGTCCAGTTTCTACACGGACAGAACATCGTCCACCGCGACTTGAAGCCTGAGAACATCCTCTTAGACGACGATATGAAAATCAAACTCACCGACTTTGGCTTCGCTGTGCAAGTCCAGCCGGGGCAGACGCTCAAAGGTCGGTGAAGGCTTAAATGAAAACCAACAAGCAAACATTATGCCAAGAGCTAAATACATTTAATGGGTAGTGATGGCCTAGTGTTGTAGTGGTACACCTTCCAAACAGGATACCGGAAGGTCGTGAGTTCCACCAAGTATCAAGTACCCCTGAGCGAGGTACTTGAGCCCTGAGTTGCGTCTGCTAAATTACCTGTAAAGTAATAATGTCAATTCTGAGTAACAAGTTTACAAGTTATACAAAAATGTTTGCTTATAATAATGCTTAACACATGCTTGGTGTGTAGGATTGTTGTCCATAAGTAGCAACATATAGGTTCTTTAGTAGAAAGAAAACGTTTTCATTTTTGGAAGTTGTGAATCTTAAAAGATAGAAAAGTGAATGAATCGATTTTCTCCCCCCATCCCTAGTTGACAATATCAGTCATGAACACATGAACACAGCAGAAATTCCCTCCTCAGCATATTCAGCCGAGGTTATATAAGTGTCCTGCTCTAATAAAGTTACAATGTTTACAATTTACAGTGCTGTTACAGCAGCTGCTGGTGGTCGGCGGAGAATCTGGGTCTGGTTGCACGACATGCTCCCATCTCACTTAGCTGCTCTTACAAAGGTTACGATGCAACAGGACACTCAGATCTATTTGCTGTAGTCGCAGATACTCGTAGTATACTGACCTTTCAAATAATACTCAGAAAGCATCATTAGCAGAGGGAACTGGCTCGTCAAATGTCTCATGGAACTGTGCATCCTCATACAATCGTATGTAATGTTAGATCTATTTCAGCGTGCATATCTACCGACACCATGCAACACATAATCTGAAAGTTGCCATCAAAATGAATGTCTAAATGTATAATGAGGTGAATTGATATGGAAAGTAACTATAAGTACTCAAGTCATTGTATTTGAGTGGGTTAGGTAGTTTATTATATTCATTTGCTTTTATGTGTGGTTTTGCTTTTATGAATTGATTGGATTTCTTTATTATCCAAGAGGCATTTTATTATAATTGAAAAGGCATTTCTTTTCTTTGTGAAGGCACTTGTGAGATTTGTATCTCCATATAAATATTTTTTGTATTAAATGGTTGGGAACTGGTCCTCAGGCTTCTTCAAGACCAACGGAAATCTGGGGAATCAGTGCAGCCACATAAGAATTACAGGAAAGCCTAGTTAAGCTTTTATAGCTCACACGTTTGCGTCACCCACATTAGACAGTCTTTGAGAAACTCTCTTTCTATTTAAGACAATTCCTACAGACAATAGTTTTTTTCAAGCTTTGTTAATGTGGGTAAAAGGTTCACGAGATTGACGTGTCTTGTAATGCCGTGTCTTGTAATGCAGAGGTGTGTGGGACCCCTGGTTACCTCGCTCCTGAGATCATCGAGTGCTCCATGGACGGAGGGCATGCAGGATACGGTACCGCTGTGGACATGTGAGTGTGCAGAGACAAAAATCACACGACTCAGCAGAAAGTTGTCAAAATGTCAGATATATAAACTAAACCTTAAATATAAGAAACAAAGTTGTTATAAATATTAACAAATTACTTATAAACAATGCCAAATAACAAATTCTGCAGCAATCTCAATCTCATGTTATCTTATATTTGACTTGGTTTACACACCTTCAAGGTTATTTTCAGAATAATGAATGTACGTCGTAGAATACTTCTTGCCTGGAAATCTCCTTTATCACTATCTCGCTTTTCTTGAGCCTTGAAAAAAGTATAAATACACTTAGAGGATGTAATAATTTATCTTTTCCATCATGATTTGTTAAATATGGAGAAAGTAATCAAAGTATTGTATCTTTGGATATTGCATTGTAATTTTAAAAAGAATAATGAATGTTAACACACTTTGTAAGCTTGATTTTTCTCCTGGTTTATGCCCGCAGATGGAGCTCAGGGGTGATCATGTACACGCTGCTCGCAGGCTCTCCGCCCTTCTGGCACAGGAAGCAAATGCTGATGCTGCGTATGATCTTGTCTGGGACCTACGACTTCTCGTCTCCAGAGTGGGAGGACCGCTCGGACACTGTTAAAGATTTGGTACGCTGTTTTCTTTTGGTGGTTGGATTGTGAAACAGTACTTAGTGCGTGTGTGGGACTAAGAATTGATATTACTTTCAGATCTCTCGGATGCTGGTGGTGGACCCAAAGCTGCGCTACACGGCTACAGACGTCCTCAACCACTCGTTCTTTTCACAGTATGTGGTGAATGAAGTACGACAGTTCACTCCATACAGGCGGTTCAAGGTGAGACGTAAAAGATTATCACTCAAATTCTCAATGACGATACATTTTAAGATTTATTTCTTACTGTCCAGTGTGTCAAACAGGTCTATAATAATAATAATAATAATAATAATAATAATATTGATAATAGTAATAGTGTCCATGCCGGAAAGACAAACTAAAGGCAAACACGGACAAAGTGTAATGATCTTTAAAAGATGGCGTTCTTGACGCACCACGGACAGTTTTCACACTGTAATTGAAAACTTTGATTAAAATGTGTGTAAAGGAAAATATGATCACTTCTCAGTCAAATTTAAATATTTTACAATTGATTGGTTCATTTATATACAACATTCCCCTACATTTATTCACCTGATTAGAAATGTTCTGTCTGATTTCATTTAGGCCTTTTTAGTTTCATGTCTTTGCTGGAACATTTTCAAATAGATTTCATTGTGCACTGAAGTGGATAAAAACAAATGGATGCTTGGGAGGTGGGGAATCAACCCCAAAACATAGTGTTTTAAGGAACGGTAAAGTGTGTGTGTGTGTGTGTGTGTGTGTGTGTGTGTGTGTGTGTGTGTGTGTGTGTGTGTGTGTGTGTGTGTGTGTGTGTGTGTGTGTGTGTGTGTGTGTGTGTACCAAAACATTAGTCATGGGCACGTACACTTTCCCACATTTAGAGACACCATCTAACTTTCCCCAAACGTTCTCCTTCAGGTCATTTGCATGACTGTTCTCGCCACAATGAGAATTTACTGCAACTATCGCCGCGCCAAGCCCGTCACGAAAGAGGTGATCAAGAGCGACCCGTACGCTGTCAAGCCAATCCGCAAGCTCATTGACGCCTGTGCATTCAAGATCTACGGCCACTGGGTGAAGAAGGGCCAGACTCAGAACAGGGCGGCACTTTTCGAGAACACTCCCAAAGCCTTCCTGCTGTCGATGGCTACCGAGGCCGACGAGCCGGTGCAGCACATCTGGTAATGAGTTCAGGACGGATCTGCTGGAGGTTAATGGGGGGGGGGTATTCTAATGCTCAGCTTGTTGTGCTCTTCTGTTGTATAAAGGAAATGAACTGGTAAAAACATCACCAGACAAGTTTAATTTGAAATTGTCTTTAATGTGAGCATATTCTGCTCAAGAATTTTGAAACAGCCATTTATTACAGTGGGATTTATTTACCTCATGAACTGCAAACAAAACATCTGCAACAAAACCACTGTTCAACATTTTACTTGCCTTCTGTTCTAAATGTAGACGCAAACAGATTCACTGGTAAAATGGCAGTTTGGATAAACATTTTATGTGAAATTAACCCATTTTACTGTATAAGCCTCTAAAATGTTATTTATTCTTTGATGCCAGCAGCATCATGTCCTCTAAGGAGATAAATTGTTTTTTTGAAAAATAACTTCCAACTGGCCACAAGGGTGCAGCTGGTGTTACTGTATAAATGTAAACATTAAATATAGATTTCAGTTTTGAATGACTGTTCATAAAAATCAATTGACTCTGGTTGTTTCTCTTTTCCTAAGAATATTTATTTTGGCAGAACTGTGACAACCAAAGCAAAACATGGAAATAACCAACATCATTCATCACACTGGAATATGAATCAGTGAACCTGCTTACTTGAAATGGCATGGACTTATACATTTGTGTACCGTGTGGCCATTTGAACATTATGCAGATGTACTGTACTGATAACAGCTTCATGGGAAGTTTTAAATGTATTGCACTTTAAAATGTACGCTATGAATATATTTATTAAAATGTTCATTCAATTTCAAAGTCTCGTCATTGGAAAGGCTCTGATGCTTTTGGATTTTAAGAAATCTGGATAGGATTTTTCTGTGTCTTTGTACAACGTTAAGCCAAATGTAGAAAACAAGCTTATACACAAGACCCAAGTTTATTAGAAACAGAAGAGTGACGTACATGTTTCACGTATAAACATTAATCATGAGCAGATCACTGGCAGAACACTGCTTTCCTGTGTGGAGCTGTGGGTAGAAATTATAATAAAAGCAATTAGAGTTAAATAGATCACGGCATGCGTAAATAATCATTTTAAATTGTCGTCATTGTTCTTACCAGGAATGAAGGAGATGACAGTTTCTCATGTTCCTGCTTCAGAAGCAGCCACTGGTTGCTCTGTAGAATTTAGCAAACAGAATTTTATTTTAAAAATACAATAACCAACAGGAATATTGGCAGAAGAGCATCTTTAAATCTCCAGGAGTATCATTTGTACTCATTCCTGCACAGTTGGATGAGGCCGAGGGAAGCACTCACACTCATTTAGCAGAAATGAGACCTGGCTATTGCATGGTGTCTGACTGTATCCACCACAGAACAGCTGGAACAGAATTCGTCCATGCCTCAAGTTGTGACTTTCAGTGCTAGGAATACTAATTTTGCTGCATGTAACAGTGTGCACACATACCGTCCTCAGGCCTTCATAGTCTGGAGGTCAGTTGTAGTGTAAACATGTTTCTTTGGGCCGGTGCGTGATGATCAGCAGCGGGAATGAGTCTCTTGGTGTAATTTTCCACTTGGTGTACACTTATGAGCATCCTTGTGTTCGAACATGGCCATTCGGTGACTAGCACAGAAGTCCAACAACAGACGAGCGCTCAGGTTTAGATCAGGGAGACCGTTCCTCCCAATCACGCCTCTCCAGGTGTCTCCATCGTCATTGAGGTCTCCCAGCAGAACTACGGTGTCCATGCAGGACTCCATTCAGGGTCTCAAAGAAGGCCGAATACTCAGAGCTGCTGTTCACTGCACAGACAATCAGAATTTTGGGGTGTATTAGTAGTCTTTCTTGACTAATCTCAGGACAACTGGGTTTTTTTTCTCTCAGGATATTACCACCCTTCCCTGGCTCTGTAATTTAATAGCTAAAATGGCCTTAATACAATGTTGTAGGTTTAGTTTAAAACGCAGTACCACGGTAGTGCCCAAAAACACTTTTTGACAATTTCAAAAATAGTGGCACATTTTAAGATGGCTACAGGTTTCTGTATTCACTCTGACATTAGAATAAGATGCATAATTAACAATTATCCTTTTGAGTCAGTCTGTGAACATTTTTTATTTAGCATGGTGTCTGACTGCATTTACTATTATAAGAGTAAAACAGAATTCGTCCATGCATTTGTTATTAATAATGTGTTATTATGAAGCACTAGTTACCTGTCCTAGTCTTTACACGTGAGGATCAACAACGCCATCGTCAGACTGGGCATCTGTAAAAAAAAAGAAGAAGATTAAAATAAACCACAGTAGCTCAGTAACAGAAAGAGGGCATTTCTGAGTTTTAACATGTTGACTAATGCAAGTTTGTTTAGGTAACTGGACTGATAAATGCATCTTTATTTGTATAAGGGGAGAAATATTTCCTGTGATCGACATTCATTTGGATATGTAACATGTGTGCACCATATTCACAGGTACATATTCAGCTCAATTACATTCTGTAACCATGTGCTTTTGTTGCTTTATGTATTTGGCTGACTTCACAAGGAATCGGTACACTTGTATAGATCTTCTCCTTCTCACCTCTGCCACATGGTGTTTCAGGCTGAGAGCTCCGCCATGATGAGTCAGCTTAGGCCATGTCCTCCAGTGTATCCTGTGAAATCATCAACACAAAACATGTTAACATCACACGTACCTGAGCACAATTCATATATTTGATACACTGATACACACACACACACACACACACACACACACACGCGACAGTAGTATCTCTAAATGTACAACGCACGTTTTAAGCGTAGTAACACAACTTAACTCTCTTTAACCATACAAATTCAAATCTATGCTAATAAGTGTATTAGTATCACGGCGTTATAATACAAAATGTAGACTGCTATGATGTGACTAAACAACTTTACTACACACCAGGTGCGATGCACGCGACTAAAGTTAGCTCACAACCATGTGCACCACATGCTTTCCATGTGGAAAACCTTTAACCAAAGACATTCATCCTCAATTAGAT
Source organism: Cottoperca gobio (assembly GCF_900634415.1). NCBI lineage: Eukaryota > Metazoa > Chordata > Actinopteri > Perciformes > Bovichtidae > Cottoperca > Cottoperca gobio. Next base: position 9,969,992 of record NC_041367.1, on the reverse strand, counting down.
AAAATTACCTGTGCTGAGTTGCAACATCACATTTTCACTTTTCAATTTGAACCCTGGTTCCGCTTTACAGCAAACTTGGACGATTGAGAGGAACATTGTATGTTCACGAGCGTCAACGTGCTGCCGGGACTGCTGTTCCTCGTGCTCCTCAACATCTTCTTCTTACACACATTTGTTCTGGTTTTTAACAGCTTTGGGCGCATTTACCACCACCGTCTGGACCGGAGTGTGAACTGTAAAACCTGTATCTGAATGACGCCCCTTCTGCTTTTAAGTTACATTTTAAAACGTGTCTTTCTTAACTAAACTTAAGAAACCACTTTTATTTATTTTTTAAATGTTCGACAGCTTCCTGCTGGTGATAATCATATCCACCATCATTATGTTTCTTCATTAAACCAGAGTACTATTTAAACCAAAGTCTATGGTTTCAACCTGTGCACTCAAATCACTTCTTTTACTTGTTATATTTAGCTAGTTTATTAGCTTTTACTCAAATCAACTTATGATAAGAATTTCCAATTTTTATGTATTTATTTCTCTATCTGTAGCTTTTATCCTGCCTGCTTTTTTGTGTGTGTTACTCCTTCAAAAAAAGGACAAACTGAACAAACAGTGGGCCTACCTCCTCCAGAATATTACAACTAATTAAAAAACTGCAATATTGCAACTAAATCAGAAACAATGTATCTACTTGGTTAAAACCCAGAGACTGTATATGAAGAACCTTATCATTTCAAATGCTATAGTTGTTTGTCTTTTGGATCCATCTATATTAGAGTATTATTATTTTAGAATTAGATTACATATTTCTTGATAGTTTAGCTTTTGAACATTTCTCCTCACATATTTGACTTTGTGGGAAATCATGAATTTATCACCAAACTCAATATCACTTGCTTATTTGTGGAAACATGAATGCATCACCAAGCTTAGTATCACTTGCTTAAATCTTAGATTGACACTTTTATACCTTGATTAATGTACTGTACACATCACTATGCATGTTGTTGTACATGTATATCCTTGATTAATGTACCATATGCATTACTATGCATGGCTATGTTGAAAAGAGTACTCACACACAGAGAGTTTCAAACTCTGACCCACTTGGGTGAATGGAGCTAGCTTTGTTTAGAAAGTGACCAGATAAGGTATGCGTGAGAAAAGATGCCCATTCCACTGTCATAGCAGGTGTTGTGTTGAACTGTAGTAACCCATGGCATGAGAAAACCCTGAGAGTTCCTCGAACTGAGAAACGTCACTTTGGACAAAAGTGTCAGCTAAATGAACTGTAATGTAATGAGAAGATGCTTGTGGTAAAACTGTAACATCCTGTGCCAGGTCCAGACACTGACCAGAAATCTACTGTCTAGCTCGTATGCATAAAAACCTTGACTGTTCAGCTTAAGTTCCAAAATGTAAACAAACACCAAAGACGGACACCAAAGAGGAAACTGTGCCAAGAGGCGTGGACGCCTACCGCACCAACAAAGGCCACCATTGGACAATGGCCTACACCGACCAATAAGAAGAAGGGATACTCATATTTTGCTAGTGTGTATATACTGTATGTGTATATTTTTTATACTGCATATGGACTACATATAGCCTTGCACTCTTATGAGTTATGAATCTGGACTCGATCTCCTATTTATTTTAAAGTTATATTATTTGTTATGTGCAAATGATGTGTCTGTAAGTGTGGTGTAGATATTTTGTGTATCCAGAGAGGAATCAACAAAAAAAGTCACAAGGAGTCTGCTCCAACTTCCGGACACCCAGGCTCTGAGTCAATGAGCCTTTATAAATCAAGCTGAATTGGTTACTATGGGGGTCGACCCTCTTTTTTCAAGTGCAAGTTCTTTATTTAACATATAAACGGAAGCAGTCGTTGGCACTGCAAATCTTAAGTCTTCCACCAACAATACAAATGAAATATGTATAATGTTTACATTTACTAAAGTACTAATAAAGTACTTTAGTCTTTTTCTCTTCTTGCCACTTTATACTTCTACTCTGCTTCACACTGCATGGTGCCAAACAAAGCCCTTTAGCTGTTGTAAAATCACTGTAATCTACGGCCTCTCATGGCTAATTTCTTAAGTACAACATTTATAATAATTTAAATACTACAATATAAGAACAACATTTTCAATCCAGGCCTTTTACTTGTAACAGAGTATTTTTACGGTGTGGTAATAGTATCCTACTTTAACTGGTGAAGGATCTAAATACTTCCTCCACCACTGATTATAAAGATAAGTAATTAAATGTAACCCACTAGGCCTAAGGCAGTGGTGGAGTGTAACCAAGTAGGCTACATATACTCAAGTACTGCACTTAAGTACAATTTTGAGGTGCTTGCACTTTACTTGAGTATTTCTATTATATGCTACTTTATACTTCTACTCCACTATATTTTGGGAGCCTATTTGTTTTGCAGATTTAAGTTAATACAACATTTTAACTAACACATTATCATATATTATTAGGCTATGGGTTAAGCTGCACATTTACCAGCTGAGATTCTGCATAATGAATACTTTTATTTGGGAGTGGCATTTTTTATGTTTATGTTTTTGTACTTTTTCTGAAGTCGGACTTTTACTTGTATATAAAGGTATTTCTACACTGTGGTAGTGGTACTTAAAATATAGTTGAACTTCTTCCACCCACAGCCGTGTTTCACCGTAGTTAGCATAATTTAGCCGTTAGTTGACCGTTGCTGTCGTCATGGAACCGTGCTGGCTGGTAGTGGGCGGTCCCTCGTCGGCTCCTCTCTGATTGGTCCAGCACTCAGCGTCTCTCTTCCTCATCGGTGAGCCCATTGAGTGGTGGGTTAATACAGAAGCTGCTGTTAGTGCCTTACCAACGCTGCTCTCACTAGTAAGTACCACAGCACACGTTTAAAAAAAATAATATTTTTTTATTTTAGAAGACATTAGTGTTGCAGCTTGAGTAGTTTACAGTCGTCAGTTGAACGATGAATGCACCGGTCAGGTAACATCTTCACTATCGTAACGTAAATACGTAACATTTTGATGCTAGTAGCTTGCATAACTGAGATAACATTACCTTTTAAGCCAAATGAGCATTAGCGGCTTGTTTGACCGAGTTTGACCGTCTTTACGTGTACTTTGGGTCTTGGTCTCGCCAGCCTCGATCCTCTGCCTTCCTCGGGGTGACGCAATCTGTGCAGAGGATGTCCATAACGGCCTATGGTTTGTTTAGGCAGACTGCTTTATGTAAGGCATTGATGCCGGCGCACGTGTTTTATGTGAAATCCGTCGATGCAAAGAAGTTTGCACATAGGTATTTCAATCAATGGATGTATTTGCTGCTTCAGTGGCTTGGAGACCTCCAGTGCATAGAAGGAATGCAGCTGCAGGGGAAAATCACAGACCTCACGTTCAACCAACACACTTAGCTGAGGACCCTGCTAATGACATTAGAATTACCCTCAGAAGATCGTCCTAATATAGCCTGATATATCTATGCCATCAGAGTTGTAAGTCCATTTGATTTGAAATGCTGCTCCTGCTTTTTTTGTTAATGTCTCATATTGTGTGCTGTACTTTTTTTCCAGCATAATGGCAACACTTTCCCAAACAAAAGAAATCTTTCGGAGAGCAGAGGCTGTCTGTTTCGACGTGGACAGCACTGTTATCAAAGAAGAAGGCATAGATGAACTTGCCAAATTTTGTGGTGTTGGGGATGCAGTCACTGAAATGTATGTGTATAAAGGCTGTCAACATCACATTAACATGCACTGAACAATACACCTTTTCTTTTTATATCATAACTGTTTTGTTTTTTTAATATGCAAATATTTTGCTTTTTTCACATTTCAGAACCCGGAAAGCTATGGGTGGCTCAATGACATTTAAAACCGCCCTGAATGAGCGTCTTTCCATCATCCGATGTTCCAGAGAACAAGTGAACAAGCTGATCACAGACCACCCACCTCAGCTGACTCCAGGTATCAGGTGAGTGTAGAGAAATGACATTGATTCTGTATTGGTATGCACAGAAAACTTTAATGAATTCTTCACTTTAACTGACCATTTTTGGTAAACATCCCTCTTTTTGTCTGGCTTCAGTTCTTTTTGATTGTTGTGGCCATTTAAGGACAGAATAATCAGGGGAAACAACGTAATCTTGAAGGGAAAACACCAAAATAGTATATCGGAAAGTGTTTTTATACAAGAAAAAAGCAGTTTATTTAGGCCAAACCGTCTAACACAGGATGGGCTGTCTGCATGTATTTAACTATAATAGTTGCTGACATGGCAGACAGTTTAGTGGTAGTTTATACACCTTCTTTATGTGGCAAATATGAGAGTTGGCATTAAAGCCATGCATGTATTAGCATTTCAAGTCTTTCCTGCTCCTTTAGTGGTCATGCATAGACTTACGTATAAACTACCTGGCAGTTGGTCTAAATGAGATTCAACTACTGCCTACTATACAAAAGTGCATGATGTGTATATATCGGGGCCGATAATGCAACTTTTATATTATGTATTATTCCGATAATTAAATTATAGCCAATATATTATCGTCAGGTAATACGAAGCCAAATGCATTTTTATTGATTTAACAAGCGCAGCATTTATCTACACAATCCGATCTGGGAAAACATGATTGCAATTTGCAATACAAGTTGTTTGATGTTGATTTACTGGGGAAAAAATAATTAACATTAGAAGAGTCAGAACTGTTGTTTTCAGGTAGATTTGGTTAAAGCTGAGCAATATTAAATAATCCACCTAGGCTCACTACATCTCAGCTTTCGTGCCCTAAACTAAAGTTTATTAACGTATGTACTTTTAAAATACAAACATTTTATATGATCCGTTATCTTATCCGCCATGAGAAGCAGGTAATTATTTGTTATCTGCTGAAAACGGTCCATGTCGTGCATCCCTATAAACAACTGCAACATTTGAGTTCTGATAAATGTTCATGAATCTTCCCTCAGGGAGCTTGTGGACCGTCTGCACCAGTGCAACATAAAGGTGTTCCTCATCTCAGGCGGCTTCCGCTGCATCGTTGAACACGTGGCCACGCAGCTAAACATTCCTCTGCATCATGTTTACGCCAACCAGCTCAAGTTCTACTTCAATGGTAAGAGTTGGAGGTGACCTTTCTCCCGATATCAAAAAGTATCAGTTTTGCTGTCCTCATTTCTAATCTGAATCAAATCTTTTCCTTCTTCTTAAATAAGTGTCACATCTCTAGTCGGCTTTGTTGTAGGGGGAATCGCTCTACATTTCTAAATTAAATCCTACGTGTGTTTTTCAGGAGAGTATGCTGGCTTCGATGAGAGCCAGCCCACAGCTGAGAGTGGCGGAAAAGGAAAAGTCATCAGTATGTTGAAGGAACAATACAGCTTCAAGACCATGGTGATGATTGGAGATGGAGCCACAGATCTAGAGGCATGCCCTCCTGCTGTAAGTGAAAACTATCAACGCTTTTAAGTTTCATGTTGTCACATTTGCATGTTTGATATTTCTTTTTGAAAACACATTTTGATCAGTGTCTACTTTTTCCGCAGAATGCTTTCATTGGATTTGGTGGGAATGTCGTCAGGCCGCAGGTGAAGGACAAGGCCTTGTGGTACGTGACAAGTTTTGGGGAGCTGCTAAAGGAACTGGAAAAGATTTAAAGACACTAAGAAGAGTACTGTTATTAATTTTAACATTTTATATTTGCGCCTAAGGGTGTGCCTTTGATGGTTTTATGCCCGGCACATGTTTCCTTCTACTCAATAGATTTTATAATAAATAATGTTTACACTAGTAAATTTACCTTCATGGGGGATGTTGCCCTATTGACTTTTATACTAGAAAATACTAACAAAGTAACCAAACACTGTTTGTGGAGGTTAAAATGAAGTTTTTGCACTTTTTGCATCAAAGTCTTTAGGTAAGCTAATACAACTCCTGCATATTATCACATGTGCAATGAATAGAAATGTTTTATTTCTGTATGGATATTAAGAGCTGTAACCAGACATGTCAGAGTGTTAAGTCCTGTAAAGAACATCGGCATTAAACGTAACATGCTGTCAAAAACTGCTTTAATGTGTTTTGGCGTTCTTGTCCTTCCCTGTGAACTGATGAACAAAAAGACAAGATAAACATGCTTCAACAATAAAATCTGATATTACAATATGCAGCAGCATGACTGCTCACTTAAGAGACAGATGCACTCAGCCACTGGTAGATAATGTTTGTTTCCAGAGTTTCATACATGATCGCTATGCCCCATTAAAACATGTTGGATAAAAACCGCTTAAAACCAGGCATGCTGTCTTCACAAGAAAAAGTAGAATCAATAGTTACAAACACGGCATCATGAAACTGCAACATTACCATGACAGGGAACCTAGGGACATCCAGAAAAAGCAACAGAAAAAGGAGTGTGCCAAAAGAAAAGTTTAGATTTATAATGGACCTCAAATATAAAATGATGAGGTTAACATTTGCAGTCTTCTTGAGTTGCAACAGAAATACAGTTTTCATGAATTTACAGAGGCGTGTTTTCACTTCACTCAGCAATGGCATGGCTCGCATCAAAGTGCCACTTCAGCAAACTAAAACTCTTCCAAATTTACATTAAATAAATAAATTGCTACTGCAGTGCGCTTCAGCAACACTATTCTATCTGCCCTCACACCACACAGCTGGGCGTCTTTTCAAGTAACTTTGGTTGGTTTGAAACTTAAGAGAGGAGCTCTCTTCATGGCATCAGACTAATGACCATCAGGAGGTTTAAATCGGCCAAATTTACGTATCCTGGCTCGGTACTAAAAAAAGAAGTTGTGCATCACCAAGGCCTATCAGTGGTTTTGACTATTTTAATTGCTGATGCATGGTAGGCATTGTTGCCTCCTCTGTCCTGGTGACATCTTGACAAAATAAAAGCAAGGACAAGAAAAGGGAAGGGATGTTGTTTGGCAGCACTGACGGGAGGTTGAAACCACGATAGTGATGCTCTGGATGGATGTAACATTCAAAAGAGGGGGGTGCCACTTGATTTCAGCTCTCACTTCACTTCAGCGGGGAAGCCTTTGTCGGGATCATAATCCTGGAATCCATATGTTGAATGAGAGGAACTGGAGGAAGAGGAAAGATTTGAAGAAGATTTAGTGTGTCCTCACAGTTGAACAGGTTCGTTCAGTTTAAAGCAAGTTACATTTAACACTTTTTTAAATTCCACTATCCAGATCAGTGAGAGGCGTTAAACATTTCTTATGAATAGATTTAATTATTAACGCAACATCAGACAAAATGATTTCCTACTTTCTGTGTCATTAAGACCTTTTAAAGTTTTGCTTTACGCCCTTATTTTTAGATCAATGAATTCAATGCCTTGAAAGACTTTTTAAGGATCTGCAGGAACCTGTTAAAGTCCAAGTTATAATCAGTTTCCACAAGTTCTAAAGTGGTCAATATGTTGTTATTCAAGACAAATAAAGAAAAGCCCTAAAACAAGTTTTCAGTCACACAGCGATGAGATTTCATCACTACTTCAACACAGGACTTTTCCCCCTCACCTGTGTAATACACCACCTCGTCCCAGCCCTCCTGCTGCCAGGCGCCGCTCCTCGTGTCTTCTCTGGACTGAAGGTCTTTGTAAGCTGCAATCATCAAATCACACATTTTAGCACCGCTTATAGTCACTGCACTAAAGGTCGGTAGCAGTTTTGGTTAATTTAGGACTGCAAGTAACAGTTATTTTCATTTAATCTGGTAACATTAAATATATGTTTGTTTAAAAATGTCCATTAGTGCAGCTGTAAATTTAGAAACTAATGAAAAAAAGTCCAGGTGACAACTTTAAATGGCTTTTTTTGTCCAAACAGTCAAATATATTTACAAGAATATAAAACGGAAAATGTTTAGATTTTAGAAACTGGAAGCATTTTTCTTCATAAAGGACTTAAAACAGTTCATCAAAACTTTTTCTATGGAACAGCTGATCATTTCTGCACAAGCCATCTACATGGTGACACTGTTGGTGTGTCATTTCCCATAAAGCTGGTATGTGAACGTACCCCAGAGGTGATGAACCATATAGAGGTTGCCGATCTGTGAGAAAAACCCTCCCACAGCTTCACTGTTGTGCTGGCGAAATCTGATGGCTCTGGCCCTGCAGACAAGAACAAGAACAACTTCAGTCACAACGCACTTAGGCTTCATCTGGCATAACAAGACCAGGCCTGCACACGAGACGTTTCATACACAAGCTTCGTTTATTCTGGACTGTTTTTAATTCACACAATTGGATTTAGTCGGTTTTGTTAACGTAAAACTAGACGACAACATTAGATGCAATTATCCTTTGCAACATCACGTCCAACCATAAGATGTGACGCCATTGCTGACTGTAAACATGTTGATGAATCTTAACGCTGGCCAAGTCCATGTGAAGTGAGCGCACTGGTGCGAGTGGAAAGATTTAAATAAATGTTCCCACAAAATCATAATCACTATCTGGAAACAAAACTAGAAAGCTTCTGTTCCTTATGTTGTAACTTGAAGTTTTAAGCCTTTAACTTCATAAATTATAATGAAATTACCTTAAAATTGCTTTGCTGGCATATTCTACATGACTACAGTTCTGTTCATCACAGGCTGGATGAAGTAAGCATAAATGCAAACGTAAGAAAAGAGTTTGATCTTTTTCTTATGATTATTTAAATAATGTGCTTTAAAAAGGGAATGGGCAATATGAAGCCTCAAAAACCTGGATGATATTAAAGTGTTTTATGAAATCATGCAGATGACAGTTAACACAATGTTAAAAGAAGATACAGCAGAGTCGACATTCAGTATCACTGGAGTTATCAGATACAGCCGATACATCACTGACAAAACAAAACTGACTGCAAAACAAGTTGTGAAATGTTATTGGGTGGATTTAGAAACTGAACAAACAGAACAAGAACAAGAACAAAGACCAGGACATCTGCTCCGGGGCAATCAGTGGAAAACTATGGCGTGTGCAGAAAGCTCACTTAAAATCAACAGCAATGAACTGCATTGATTAAACTGATAAATGTTGCCCTGTTGGCTCCGAACTATTGAGTACACACATCTACAGTGTACATAATATTCCACTTGTATTTAAATCTTGGCTTGAGAACATGACTGTTCGAGTTCAAAATGTAGCCTCTCTGTGGAATAGCTTTTATTAATGAGGAAGGTTTCATGTAGTGCAACTGTTCTGTAACTACAGTTCAGTGAATCAAATTGAATTCAGGCTGCCTTACCAGTAATTACCCCACTCGATCATGGTTCCTGGCTGGAAGAAAGAAGACACAATTCTTTATTATAAAAGTAAAAAAAACAGCTTTCCGAACTACAAATTGATATCACACCTGCTTCTTTTCTCCAGAGTAGACATGTTAATACAAAGAAATGGTAAAGACGTAACACAGATATTATGTCATTGTGAAGATCAGCTGCAATAGTGGTTACACCCGAAGGCGTCTTTAATGATAATCTGCTGTTTGTCAGATGTAATCTCAGTCAGTGATGAGGATTAATAACTCACATTCATCACATGTCACAGAGAGCCCTGAAAGAGTTTTTCCTGTTGGATCAGGAAGGACGACTTAATCTGCAGGGCGTGACGTGTCGAGCATTATTCAGGACCAAGACTGCTTTCAATTTAACCATTGAGACAACGGATTGCTGATTTTATCTGTGTGTTCATATGTAGATACACATTGTCTAAAGGCACGGGGTCAGTAAGTGTTGTGAGGGTGGAGGTAATTGAGAGGTCACAGAAGCAAAGCATGTGACCTGGAGATCATGAGTTTAAACGGGAAAATGTGGGCGAGGAAAAGTGAAAGACGCTACGCTAACGCTGCTCCTTTCTGCAACTGCTGTGGCGGTGACCTACGGCCCTGAAGCCCCGGCCGCTGCAGAGGAGTTAACAAAATAAGACTTTATTTGTCCAGGGGTGGCTCCTAGTGGCGGTGATGGAAAAAGTGAGTGCTAAATCAACTTTCCCTGGACAAAAATGTGCAAAACATATTGGTTATTAAGCTCCGTTATCTATATTGTAATGAAAGAGTTTAAAGGTCTTGTTGTCCAGACTAACCAACGCTACACTTTTTCTGTCTACTCTGTACACACAACAGCCGCTGTATTACATGTCTGTCTGTCCCTGGAGGAAGGATTATTTTCATTATCCATTAATCTGCAGATTATTTTCTGGATTAATCGTTGGATGTCTCTAAATGTCTTGTTTCGTCAGTCCAAAACTCAAAGATATTCAGTTTGATACGATATATAAAACAGAGAAAGGCAGAGAATCGCCACATTTGAAAGGCTGAAAACTGTATTTTCTGACATTTTTGTATGAAATTAATTAATTAATTAGATTATCAAAATAGTTGGAGGTTATTTTTCTGTCGAGAAGTCAAATAATTGTCGCAGCTCTACTCCTCTGTTGCTCTGCCTGAGGGTGTTGCATGCTGTACAGATACAGTGAAGCCCTTTTATGAAACTATTTTGGGCTGTATAAACAAGATGAACTGGACTCACTGTGTAAAGAAAGAGCGGTTATAAGTTTAATAAATATTTAGATTGTTTGTAAAAGTGCTGATAATGTTTGTCGAGAGATGTGGGACATCAGGTTGGACTGGGTTCACACTTTCAAATTCTGTCCCTCACAAACATCTATGGTACAAGCTAAAGACCAGATCAACTCTGTGGTCTGTTACCCACCCTGAGCTGGTAGGACCTGAGCTCGTAGATGTTGGGGCCCTCTCTGGGAATAGGCTCGTTCCAGAAGCTGAACTCCAGCAGAAGCTGGTTTCTGCGAGACATCAGCATCTTACCCCGCTCCTTCCTGTACTCTGTGAACTCCTGCCAATGGACGGACACCAATCAATAAGCTTGACTTCGACTGACGGCTTAACTCGGTTATTAGCACACGACTAAAGCAGTAAACAGAACAAGATGCACCAGGAGTCTTTACCTTGTTCTGCTTCAGCTTGTTCATCACATCCGTCAGAGCCGGGTATCCACCTCTGTAACGCCACAGATGAACTGGGGAAAGTATATCATAGATGAAAAATCACACAATCTACAGAACGGTCAACTGAGTCAAAGCAGGAACCTTAAATAATATGATTAAAACCTTTATCCTTTGACATAATTCTTCTCCCTTTGTGAAAGGGTTGAATCAATACAGGGCAGGAGTTTCCTGCTCTGTACAGGTCTTTGTGAAAATGCCATATTTTTAAAAAGGTAATAAACTGATAATTGCTGGTAAGACAAGTAGAACATTTAAAAGAACTGATTGCAAGTCCGTACAGGTTATATTAGGCAATGACACTGAATCATTTTTATAAGTCTGTATATTCAAGTATTATCAAGCCAATAATTCAGTATTGAATTGTGCTACTGGTTAAAAATGTTTGCAACATCATGTAGTTAAGAGTAAGAAATACTGACCCTGGAAAACAGGAAGTACTATAGCTTCTCTGTTTGAATAAACCTTGACTGGATACATATTGTACACACATGCATGAGGGTGGATATGCAGTGTAACCTGCTGATTTGCAAACTGTGCAGACCACAGACCTGTCACACTGCAGATGTGCGTGTGTTTATATTAGTAATCGTACCAGCCTGGTCTTGTTCTCCATACCAGGTGTTCCAGGTGCCCACCAGCTCACAGGGGTAGTACTTATCAGCGTGGATGGAGGGCAAAACCTCCTCACTGTAATGAATGAGAACACCATCCAAATACTGAAATCCACTTTAACTGCAGGTGCATTTCTCAAAAATCCACTTTTAAATAACAATATTTGAGTAACAATCACATGTTCTTTCTGGTCACGTGTCGTCTGTCTAATGTTGCAAATCCAAAAATAGTCCCCAACTACAAGTAGGCGGTGTCCAGTTGTCTTAGGTATGAGCGAGGTTGGTCTGTAAAGTCATGCCAGCTTGCCAACCACCTCACAGGAATAGACTGCTCAGTGTACTGTGTTGTCCCGGTCTACGTACTACTACTGCTGCTGCTGCTGCTGCTGCTGCTGCTGCTGCTGCTGCTGCTGCTGCTTTAAGTACAAGTTAATAACAGTATGCAGCTTAGATAGGAAATAATACTCACCACAGTTTGTTGTATGCATCCAGGCACTCTGGCTTGACATTATGGACTGAAAAAAAAGTTCACACTTAAGAAAATGTTCATCTTCAGGATAATTGTTTATTTTTAAAGTACAAATAAAGTTAAGTGAACTTACACTGAATTTTGTACAGATTACTTTCCTCATTTTTGGTCAGTAGGTTAGCGTGTGCGTCTTTCCTGGGATCAACCTTCCTCACAAACAGCGACTTAAACCAGCTGTCCTGTCCGTTTCTGCTGCTTGATGTTGCAAATCCCCTGCAAACACGAGGCGTGATGAACAACAGCACATTATTTTATGACCAGTTTGAATCTACGGAGAAACTGGCTTCCTAATTTCACATCTTGATATCTGATTAGATGTTAGATTTGCACTCGTATACACTTACTATCTTTATATGAGCCGACATGCTTCATTGATAGAAACTATAACACCACTAGAGTTCAGGTTTATAGCTGTTGTATACTACATCAGTCAAAATACAGACTGGGCTTGAAATAAGAGCCTCTGATGCATATAGTATACACATTGTGATACAGCGCGTTACAGTATCTAACAGTCAGTGGTGCATGGTAACTAAATACATTTACTCAAGTATTGTACCTAAATACAATTTAGATTTCGTTTTTTGCTACACTATAATTCTACTACATCTCAGAAGGAAATACTGTACTCTTTACTCCACTACATTTATTTGATACATTGCAGATTCAGATTAATAATACAAAATATAATCCGCAAATTTGATGTGTTATTATAGTTCAAAATAAGATTACATTGATTTTAATTCACATGCTACCCAGCAACATATAAAGCAATACAAATAAGCTCCACCTTAACCAGCTGCAACAATAAAGGGATGTAAACATCAATGCATTAATAATAATAATAATAATAAAGAGTATATAATATACATTATTCTGAAATGGGAAATTCTCCAAAATGTGTACTTTTGGTACTTCTTTATTTTGATGCTACTAAGATTTGAAATGCATGACATTTACTTGCAACAGTATTTCTCCACCACAGCTAACAGTACATTAAGGTTGCTGCAAAGAGATTACAGTGAGTCTTTGTTTACTGCATCTATCAGAATTACATTCTGTTTTTAAGACCTAAATTAAGCACATGCATGTCATGTTTACAACTAACTACCATATTGACCTTGAGCGTTTGAGATGCTTAATACCAAAAGATGACAGAAACTTGTATTATTTCCCCTTCACCTGCAAACACACGCAGCTTTCATCTTAAATATCCTGGAATAAACTAATTTAAAAGTGTTGAAGTTTTAATGTGAGTCGAAGCTGAAGGCCACAGAGGACTGGCTAGCTGTTAACGGGCTAGCTTGCCCAAGCTCATCGTCGCCACCACAGAAGAAACGTACTGAAATGACACGACAGCTGACTACAAACACTACATGGTGATTACTGAACATGTACGCTGAAGGCTGCCCTACCTGCTCGACACGACGAGCTGTCCGGCCGACTGGGCCCTGCTTTTAGCCCGACCCAGGCCACCGCACACTCTGTGAAGGACTCCAGTCGCCATCTTCAACTGCTCTCTCATGCACGCACAGCAGCTACCACGTCTGACCACCAGGGGGCGGTGCGAGCTCACAGCGCTCATATCTGACATGATCAGTCACGAGCCGAAGACAGGAGTGTTGTGTAGGAAATGTTCAGATCCTTAAATTAAAATACTAATAGGGCCTACCACACAATGTTACAAGCAGTGGTGGGATGTAACGAAATGCATTTACTAAAGTGATGTGAGTAGTTTTGTGTACCTAGGTTCAGTTTCTTAAAGTACTATTGGAGGCAAATATTGTACTTTTTACTCCATTTATTTAATAACTTTAGTTGCTGGTTACTTGCATATATCAATTATTAATACAACATATAATGTTTATAATGTTATTTTTTAAATGCAGGACTTTTACTTGTATTTTTACATTGTAGTATTGTTACTTTTATTCAAATAAAATATCTGAATACTTCTTCTACCAAGGGTTACAAGTATGTAAGTAAGCTATAATCAGGAAAATGTACTTAAAGTATGACATGTTAAAGTATTTAATGCAGCTGTGACTGGTATACTATTATATATTATATCATTAGATTGTTATTACTTATGCATTCATTTAAAAGCAGGATTTTACTGTTGTAGTTGGTTTAGTGGAGATAATTTAAACTATTTTGTATTACTGAACCTTATGATTATTTCATTATGGATTAATCTGCTGATTATTTTCTCCATTAATCGATTGATTGTTTAGTTTGTAAAAAGTCTTCACATTTGAGAAACTTTAGGCCTGACATGTTTTCACATGAAAAATGACTGAGACGACTATCAAAAATATTTGCCAATACATTTTTTGTCAAATTATTGATTAATTAACTAATCCTTACAGCTGTACTTGTACTGCTGGGTAGTTTTACAACAAAATTGTAAAATAAAAATAGTATTCAACAGAGCCATATTGTTATATTGTGGATATGTGTAAGAGAAAGAAAAAAATATGAATTAATAAAATAAATAATTAAATAGTAAAGTGGGGATCAGGGAACAAAAACATATTTTTGTTATGAAAAAAGAGGTTGTGTCCAAGAAGTGCGTACGTCTAATGTGTCTTTCACAGCAGACATTTTGACGTGTCAAGGTAAAAGCACAGGTGTTACTAATAACAGCGTTTACATATCCTATGTACTCTACAATCCTGGTTATGATCGGGTTTTTAGAGAATCCTGATTATGTTTTGCACATTCAAACTGCTTATCGTGGTACCATGAACCTGGTTAAGTGCCATGTAAACACCTCATCCAGGTTTCTGAATATTCAGTGAGAAATCAAAGCCCATCAGACAATTATCTCATGTATTTTGTTTTTAGAGGTATGATAAGTAGAAAACTTCTCAAGATTTATGTTGATGCATCTCATCTTATAAACGAAAAATCTGTTAAGAATAATGTGAAGATTTACAATGATTAGAGCGTAGTAGAATAAAATATAGACGTCCTCCATAAACTGAGAATTGAGTTTCCCTGACAAATAATTTCCAAATCTTTATTTTCTCCACATGTGGACAGTTAATAAATGTTCAATAGACATTGGAGAAGAAGAAAACCAGTTAAGTTGCTGCTATTGACTCTTTTTATTTGAAAAGAGATATTTTAACTTGTGACAGAAGGGAAAACACAGGTGTAATTGATATAAATAAAGATGGCTCTGTTTTGTCCTGTAAAATGAGCCAGCACAATACCAGGGTCCTGGAGCTAGAACAGTGCAACCTTTATTAAGGTTATTAATTACATATGGGCTTTTCCTGGGCTGACATATCGAAAATGCCTGTGGTGACACAAGGCCTATTGTCTCGTGTAGAGGATATCAGCCCAATCAGAGGTCAGTCCCACACAGTGTAGTGCATCATATCCAACAGTAAAATCATCCTCAGCTGGCATGCATTTTTTTTTAAATCAGTGTCTCTGGTAGAGACAGCGGCCTTGGTTATAAAGACGGGTTGAAACCCTTCCTTCTGTAGTCTTTAATACAAAATATAATACATTAGACTTCATATAATTTAGTGGAAATGTGTCTTCAGCAGTTCAAAACACTGCAAAATTGCGAAATTATAAATATTGACATGAAGATTTAAAATAAAATAAGAATCACTGGTTTGCAAACATCAAGGTCCTTTATAGAAAAGTATTAATAGTATTAGTGATAAAAATGAAAACAAATGTTCCAACTTAACACTTCAGGTACGTACATGCAGGTTGGTGTGCGTGGTGGTCAAATACTCCCCTAAACATACTACACTGGTTGAACAGGTGGGGGCGCTACAAATCAACAGCAATCTTTAGTGCACTACTAAAACACTTTCCAGTTAGATTAACACCATGGGCACCGTTAGACTCAATCACTTCATTCAGTCGTTCTTTGCTTCACAATTTAGCCTCTTGCAACATTAACGTATGTTTGTCAGGTGAGATGTGTGTGACCTTTGCAATACTGTCATATAGCTCATACAAAAAACACGAAAAAGATGAGATGTTGATTCTTGTGGTGAAATACGCTCCCTGATATGCTGTAAGTAATGAATGAATTGAACTGTGTTTGTATGTGCTGAAAGGCCTTCAGGAAGAGCATCTAATAACTGTAAAGGATTTCATTGTTCATGGATGATGGAGAGGGTGATTTGGGTTGCAACCATGGAGGAATTCAGTACAGTTGAGATTGATTTATTATTTGACAGAGTGATGGTGAAGCTAACAGGGACCATATTGCAAAAGCCTACTTGGCTTTTGGAGAAAGACTACTTACCACCAGTGGAATTCAGAAACTATGGAGGGATTTGTTTTAAGTTCAAAGACATGAATCATAAGGGAGTGATTTCTCTGTGAAACATTTTTGAATAACAAAAAGCAAAATGTGGATATGTCTGGGAATTTAGAGTATGATTGTGTCCACTGAAATGTTGCTCTTTTAGTAAGGAAATGTATCAAGGTGGTTCATTTTTACCTCAGTGCATGGGTTCACTACCAACATTTGTATATTTTGGACTTATTTCCTGTTTTATTTGATAGTATATTTGATTAAATGACCTCACCATCAGTCATGAGCATCAATATAAATATACTGTCCAGTAGTGCTTTCCCCCTTTGGATATCTGTACAGTACAGTTCCTATAATATCAGTATTAATCTGAATGGCCTGATCTGTGTTTTTGGACGTGGAATACTTTCACAAAGGGCACATTTTATTATTGGAAGAAGTGAGATCAGCTTTTCACAAAGAACTGCAGTTTCACGGCTCCAGCTGTACATATATCTCATTACTGGTATAGTAAAAACATATTTTTTGCCTTGTTGAGTGAACTTTAAGAAAATCAGATGCTGGAAATCTCTTCGTTCAAATCTCTATAGAAATAGTAGGTCTGGTATTTCTAAGTGTGTATTTTAAGCAATTAACTGGCTCAGATGCTTATCCCTAGTGTTTCATAATCTGCCATCTTGCCGTCACTTTCATCAGTGGTGTCAACTTGCATGTGATGCCACAGGGCTCCTTTCTAGAGCCCATCTTTTTCTCCTATTGTATGCTTTACCTTCACAACATCGTTGTTTGATATCACTTACCATTAACATCTAATAATGTCATTAATACCTTATATACCCCAACAGTCGTTTTAGCTAGATATTTATATAAACATTATATAGCACCTTTCATAACATAAAATGCAGCTCAAAGTGCTTTACAAGAGAAGCACATTAATAATGCAGGTTTTAAAACCAAAACAGGGATTATAACAGATACAAAACCCATAAAATAATACCTAATAAACTGGCAATTGCGTATGCTTTTTTTTTTATGAGCAAAAGACTGATATGACTAAAAGCTCTGGAAAAAGCTAATAAGTGGACATTGAGTGGACTTTCTACAGAGTCAAGAATGAACATTCATGTCTCAAACCGTCCCACTAACCTTTGTACAAGAGGGAAGATAAAGTGATTTTGCCACCAAGTCCTCGGACTATGGCCTTGAAGTGAGGAAACAAATATCTTATTATTTTTTAATTAAATTTGAGGTTTCATAGACTTTTTTGTAATTAGTTTTATTTCACTGCTACTAATCCTTAGTCGTTATGTTGTAATTATTTGCCTCTTGACTGTTTGGCTTCTGCGTTTAACGTGGCACTGCCATTGAACAGCTGCTGAATGTATTTTTTTGATCCATGTTCTTAATTTCAATTATATACAAAACCATGCTGGTACTGGTTTGGCACTACCCTGCATCTCTATAATCACTTAGAATACATTCAGATTTCGCTCTCGGATACAATGAGTTTCTCTAAACCAAGGCTTTGAGAAGAACAGCTGTGAAAACAGCTGATATGAATCCTCCACTAATGCACCAGAAAACCATGGATTCCATTTATCAGGGAGTTTAGAAAAAGAAAAACCAGTCTTTGTTTAACTCTCTTGAACCCACATGGATACATCCCTCACTCCAGCCTCTCGTATTCGCTATATAGTATGTCTTCAGAAAGTTGAATATCCTCAAACCAAATTATCTAACCGGCTGTCTTTGCAGTTTCCCTCTCCCTCTTATTATCTTTGGCTTTTTTACAGACATCCAAGTTCTCTAAGAAATGCTGTCGGACTTGTGAGAAAATACTTTGGACATTTAGTCTTCACTCCTTATCTTGTCTGAGCACAGCAGTGAGTGAATGCAGCACTACTGCACACAGTGGCAGTAAAACATTAATAATGTCTGACGTGAACAGATTAATATCCTGGAATATGTCTGTGTTTTTATTCAAACTATGTAATATGGATAAGAAAATGACTCCTGCCAAGAATTACAGGAGTGTGCTCAATCTAAAAAGTTCTGGAGTGATACATTGATTGTCGACGGACCAGTGTGACTCAGGCTTAAAACAAAAATGGACAGACAACTCTGGACTGTATTTTTAAGGCATGCGGTACACTGAGTCGAGATCAAGCACTGACCAATGTAGACAATGTGATTATTTACATCCATCAGTGTATCATGGCCCACAGATAGCGCCTCATCAAATGATAAAGTCTAGCAAGACACTTGCTCTAAATGCTGAATGTGTCTTTCCATATTCTTAATGTACTCTCTAACTGGTTGTGCTACAGTACTAATGGGGGAGGAAGTACTCAGATAATTTACTTAAGTAAAGTTAATAATAGAAATACTCCATTACAAGTAAAAGTCGTGCATTGAAATGTAAAAGTATATTTGTATCATTAGCTAAATGTACTTAAGTAGGCCTATAAAACATAAAAGTGACATCTGAAAATTGTCCCCAGAGAGTGTCACAGTATGAAATATTATATCATTGTTTCATTATTACTGATGCATTCATGTGTAAGTAGCATTACTGCTGTGGAGCTATCGTTTTAACAATTGTTTATTCTATTAGGTTTAATAAGTAACAATGTATCATAATTCATAGGAGCATCACATAGGTGGATAAGTATAAAGTGGTATACTGTGCAATTGAGTACATTCAAATTGTACACTACTTGAGTTAATTTACTTACTTACACCCCACTATCGTACAGTGTATATAAAAAAAAGTTGCACCGTGGTTAAAAAAACGATACAACAGTCTTATAGAGAAGCACTTTAATAAAGTTAAAGGCTAACCACCTTGCACCAGGATCGAGCGACATCTTGTTATCTTGATTTAGGATTTAAAAAACTTCTTTACATAGATTCCCAGTGGTTATGAACGACAGTATATTACAGCTGCTGTGCAACCTATAGACCAACTATACACATTCATACTTGTTTTCACAGCCAAGCAGCTTACTGAAAGACTGATATTATTTACACAACCGAAAAAGTGAGGAAAAGAGACAATATTTATGAAGGCAGAGTCGTGGCACAAATAAAAACTTAGTTAAAGCACACAAGGGCATATCTAATGTGAATTATTGTAACGGCAAAGCACAGAGTGTGAAATTAAACTAAACAAAGTGCAAATTAAGATCAATTGCTTGAGTTGTTGAAAGTTAACATTCTGTGCCAAATGACCTTTTACGATGTGAAATGTCTCTAGCTCTGTTGTGTTCACAGGGCTGCTGGTTTATTTATAAAGGAAACACAACAACCATATTTCAGTTTATAAGATTTATTACCAATATATTCATCATACCATTTTGAAAGGGTACATCTAAGGTTTAACCTTTGTATTGGACAGTCAAGTCTCCTCTGTGTGGCATAGAGTATAGGCTTGAGCTCTCTGGCTTGGCGATGTATTTTTTCATCTTAAATAATCCCTCATTCGCCTTTGAGGATGGACAGAATGGGGTCTGGAGAAATAAAGAAATCCTTTGTGCTTACTGTGGTATTTTATGACGTCGGACGTTAATACTTAGACATAAGGTCAGACGTGTGAATGAAAAATTAAGTGGTCAGTGCTCAAGGCCAAAAATAAGATTTTTGAACGGGCGGGAACAAGTCTTCATGAGCCAGGTCTTCTTTCACCTATGAGATGTTGGTCTGGAAGCAATTTAGCCTTTACATTTTAAGACACACAGAAAGATATCTACAGATTAAAGCGGTGTTTTTCTCGTACATCACAAGCCCCAAGGTCGCTCCACTGATTTCAATTTTTTTTTTTTAATGGCTGTCTTCCCAATGCTCAACAGTGGGAATGTGTAAGAGAACATGCTTTTGATGGATGAATGGCTAAATATTTGTTCTCTCCTTTGTCCTGATCAAAGATTTTCTGGTATTTTAGACCACATGTTTTCTCATGATTATGTCATCCGACCCATTGCAATTGGGAAACTAAACTAGTATTTTTATTTGAACTATAACACATTAAAATAGAATGAAATGTGAAATAATGTGATATCTGTAGAATAATGTTTTCATTTTCCATACTGTTTATTTTCCTCTGAAGCCTATTACTTTTATTACTGCAATTACCTAATATCCCCAATGTGAATAAGTATCTATCTGAACAAATAATCTATCTGGATGTTATCCAGATATGTTTGGGTATGCATATGGTTGGCTCATCATGTGATACTGATGCTGTTTCAGTTAATTCATATCACGTCTTATCACTTACAACATTCAATGTGAAGGACAAAGTCATATTTATAGTGATTTTTTTATTTAGCTCTATTAATAGGGATTATACTTGGTCATAGCTAAAATAGATAAATAACATTTATTCGGTTGTTATATTATCTGCAACCTAATATTGAAAAAAACCCATTAATCACTTCTTTGTTTTACAGTTTTCTTATTGAAAGATAAATTCAAGCCAAACTTCTCTGTTCTTTTGAAGACGCGCCCAGACTCTTTTATTCAGCTGGGATGTAAAATATAGTTTCTACTGGACAATAAAAAAGATAATTTACTTATTTCCCAAGTTGAGACTGTTAATTAAAGCGGAAATTTCATATCTTCTTGCTCGTTTTGTACAGACAAGACAATATTAATATTATAAGATGAATTATTCATGGTACATTTAACACCACATTAATCCAAGTTCTCGAGGTCTCGATCAGTGTTTAAATCTTTCAGAAGTACATTTAAGTAGTATTTTGAGTCAATCCAAATTATAATAAGACAATAAGTCTGTTAAGTTATAATTTTGTATTATTGTATTTTCTCTCTCTCTCTTCTCTCTCTCTCTCTCTCTCTCTCTCTCTCTCTCTCTCTCTCTTCCCTCTATATATATATATATATATATATATATATATATATATATATATATATATATATATATATATGAAAATAAGTTTTATATAGATAAATGCACCTGATAATAAAACTGCAGAACAGAGAGAAATCACTTCCGGGTGCCATTTTTGAGCTTCGGCTAAGGAGCTAAAATGTTTTTCATTCTGCGGCAGACATTGTATTTGACGTTTTATGAGAATCTGGGAAGTTTTTGAAATGTCTTCAGAGCAGCGGTGAGTTTTTCTTGTATTTTCTTTCAGATAAATGCTTTTTCTGTGACTCAACTCTTAGCTAGTTTACAACACGGCTAACTAGCATGACGTTATTTACTCCGTTTGAAGTGCCAAGCTAACGTCTAACGTCTAACGTTGACTAACGGTTGTCCGATAATTAAGGTGCGTACTATGCTGGATGGTGGGTGCCTGTATTTCCCAGTTTTACAGTGATTTTAATGCTAATATGTGTTATTACCTTTAATAGACGGTAGAAAGAAAGGATGGACTGAAGATGGAAGATTTCTTATTTTCAAGGCCAAGGTTTAATGTTAATGACAGCACTCACCTTCAGTTCACTTACTTTTTTATTAATTTATATTGACTGGTGCAATCTAATTACTGGCTGGTAAAATATGCAATTGGCTAGTAGATTTTGTCGCTCATCAATCAAAAAAACAATGTTAATTTATTGAGTTGCTTGTAAAATTTGAACATTTACTAGCTATTTGGCTGGTGGACAAAAAGTCAATTTTGCACCATGCCTGTGATGTGTCATTGGATTACAGTTGGGCTTTAAAATTGGAAGTGATAATCTTTTTACCAGCTACTTTAGAAAAGGCTCTCAAGATATTTTGTGTAATTTTTGATAAGGTATGCCCTTTTTTAAAGCTTTTTTTTTTTTTTTTTTAATTAATAGACTTTTACATAAATATTAAGATTATTAAGAATATAAACTCACACAAATATATTCTATGAGTATTAGTTTTAAAAGTCACATCCGTACTGGACCATCTTGATAAAAATACACTGGTTATATATTTTTTAATCCAACACAAGAAAGCTAAGGACTGGAAGTGAGGTTAATGTTGAAGTAATATTCCAGCTGCAAAATATTTGAGTGATCGTCTGTGAATTCCATGTGTAATAGCATTGCAACATTCTCTCTTGAGAGGAACTCAGTTTTGTACCATATGTGGCGATGAATGACATAACAGGTAGCTCATAGAGTGATTGCGATTTAAAAAAAAAAAAGAAGAGAAATCCAACCAGCATCTGTGACTGAACCCCCTGTCAATACCATGTAAAACGGATGTGCGCCACCTTAATGTGTGAAAACGGCATGAAAATCAATTGTTTCATGCAGTGAGACTGACTGCTTTATTTTCTGAATTGTTAAGCTAGTTGTGCAGTTTCCAGTAGCATGGATAAATATATTATACTAGTACTAATACTCTGATAGATCAATACCCCTTAGAACAGTAATAGTCAACTTATTGCCAATTTGGACCGCGATCGTTTGTCGTGTGGCCTACCGACCTATTATCTAATTGACAAAGAAACTAATATATTTATTTTGTGCTTTTAATCTAAATAAGGTGCCACAGTGCATAACAAAAGTATCAAAATAGACTAATAGAGGTTGTTCATCAAAATACAAATGCTAGGGTAGGATACCACGGACCCCCTGACAGAGGTCCAGGCTAAGCTCTGAATATTTGTTATGTTTTTATTAACTGGCCCCTGGCCTCCTGTCATTTTGCAAAAGTGGCCCCCGGGCAAAGCAAGTTGAGTATCCTTGCTTTAGAGCTATAGCTGTAATAAACTGTGGACATCTGGTATGTGTATGTCAGTAACTACAATGTGTCCAGCATTTTTTAGATACTTTACAGTAGAGGGTCAGGAAACATGTTGAGATGCCTAATACCTAGTTCATTTATCAACATTTTACAAACCACCATGTTAACTTTTTTAAGCAGCCAAATGTTTGCAGTATTAGGTCACATGCAGTAGGCTGTGCAAAAGCATTGAGCCAGACTGCACATCTGAATACTATTATTATGAAACACTTTCCATGAATGAAATTGAGATGCATAGGCATAGAGTGATATGGTAAGTTACATTTTTAACAAAAAACAAGGTAGATTTGTATCCTGGCAGCTTTAGAGGGAGAGAAAAACAGGGATATCACAAATATATTTTGTTATTTCAACTTAAGTTCATACTGATACCCGATACACAATGTTGTTTTCAAAAGATTTCGAAGTCTGGATTTTAGGCGAGTGTATTTGGCAAAGATGCAAGAGTGCAAAACATGTCACCAATGCATTAGATTCAGGGATGTTGTCAGAGGATCCATTCATTGTAGAAGATAACAACAGATGGTTTTACTTGAAGGGGAAATCCTGTAGGGTTTATTTTTCTGTGGCTTTTGCTTGTTCGATTATATTCTCATGGTGGTTAATGTTTATTATGCAGATACACGCATCTCTGAAGCATCAGGGTCTTCCAGTAAATTGTGAGAAGTTCCTCCAAAAGAGATGATTCTGTCAATATCATGGAAAGATATTCTGACAGAATGTGGCAAACGTAGCGTCCATATGAGAGTGATTTCCTGCTTATGTTCATATTCAACAACGTCAGAAAGGAAAAATGCCCTGAGAAGTCATTGAAGCATGTTTTCCCCTTTTATTTTGGGGGGACTCTAGATTGATAGAAATATGTCAAATTATGTCCTCTGATTTTAAGCAAACCTTATGACATAACATTGCTTTCTTCACGAAATGCACTGATTTTGTTGGAATCAAGTTTGTGAGAAACAGAAAACAGCGCCGGATGACTACATTGTTTGGAACTGCTCTAGTCTGCTTACATTTGACCTCATTGTTACCACAGAATAATCGATAAAATGTGATGTGTATGACACACCCAAGAGCCTATGGCGTGAACAGAAGTTTGTAACTGTAAACCTAGAGAATACAGTTGACATGCATTAACAGCAGTGGCACAGCACTATCTTTGTTCCAGTCTTTTTTCTTTCATTAATTCTTTATTTTCTAGCAATTTTTCAAACAATAATTCCATGTTGGTGTATTATGGGAAAGCTAAAACATTGACGATGATATGCAGCATGTGTGATATTGCTCCACCATTTGGCCTGCACCATAAATCAACAAAGCTAAAACTTGGAAAAGGTCAGTGAATTGGGATTTAAGCTCTTTATGGCTAAAGTTACTTCTTACTCCTGAAAGCTGCATTTAATTTGTAATATTTGTTCCAAATTTTTTAATTTATGAGGGAAAAAGTTATACCTGAAGGCTAGCAGCCCAGTTAAGTGTTCACACATTGTCAATATTCCCAAGACATAATAAATTGTGGCACCAAAAAAGCCATGTTTTCATTTCCAGTAATCTACTTAAGTCACCGTTACACACATCTGACTGACGCCTTGACCTGTGACGCCAAAACTACTTTTTTCTTTTAATGTTCAGATGATGTGAAGACTTTCTTATATGTTAGATAAAAAGCCATTTGTTCCTTACTCTTCCTGAAACCAGATTAGATTGTAAATAACTCCAGAGTACTCATGTTGGGCTGTAATACAAGATCTGTAATGCTAAACTTTTCCACAACTGCAATCATGAGCACAATGTTGCAGTTTGTCAACACATAACATTCTTCAGCATTACTGTTGCTGGATGTCATTTGACCGTGTATTGGGCATTACACTTTGCCAACCTGGCTTTGATGTCTCCAATGCAATTTCGACATCTGAAAAAACAAATTTACTCAAACAGATGTAATCATTTGGTGCACTGTGTGCCAACATGACCTTGAAATTAAGGAAGATTGATTCAGTCTTTTCAATTTTGATGCTACCCAGATGTGAATCATTTTTTATATCAACAGGGCTTTAGTAATCACTAGAAAACCCAGTTTGACATGAGCATGTTTGTCTGTTTTCTCATAAACATGATTAATGTTTTTTTTATGGGGGGGTGTCGCACAATAAAGTTAGATTAGGCATTGTTTTTGGTATCAACAATTATTTTCATCACATCGAGTGTTGTCCAGCTGACACGCTGATTTTTATTCAGCTGATTAATTTACGGTAAACATTAAGGTCTTTTTTGTGATTTGTTTTATTTATGGTTGTACATGTATTTAATCCACATTAGCTCCTTTTCATGGTTGAGATGTCAAAGCATAGTCTAAATACAGTCAGTGGCTTGTTGTACTGCAGATTGATTACTGTTTCATATTTTCTCGATTGCATGCTGTAACTTCTTTACTGCCAGCTGAATAAGCATCAATCTGCAGTCACTTCACTCGACACCTTGTTTTCATTTTGTCCTTTTGGTTTGATTTTTCTGTCGGATACTTAAAGAGGAAATCTCCATCTACAATATGTTAACACGATTCAGACTTGTTTGGAAAGGTTAAGTGTTTCCTCTTGAATCGATAACCTAAGGCACAAATGTTCAAATACATTTTGTCATGCATTTGGGAGTTTTAAATTGATGGTAAGCTGCTGATGATCTGTGTAATTGAAATGTACACTTGGCGTTTACCATAGAGCAACACCTCCTTTAATTCCTTTTACAACACTTGCACAGCTGAACCAACAACCGGGAGGATTATCAATTTATTTAGCGCAAAAGCAGTCACACCTAACTTAACATGTATCAAAGCAGACTAGTAGCTGATGGACTGTACGACCTCTTTACACTTTATGTGGAATTGTGTTCTTCTCAGACCTGTTAGTCAGGGAATATAAACACAGTGAAATATCTGCCTTAACAAATATGTGACCCCCCACTAGTGATTTATAAGAAAAATGTAAAACATTACGCATTTGTGACAGTGACATACAACATGGGAAGTTTATTTGAATGTGATCTCATATTTCTGGCTCTCTAGTTCATCAGCTGCCTTTTTATTCTTATCCCTGGAAAATACATTAGGATGCCCGGTTGACAAAATGCTATATTAAAAAGCAGACATGCACTGCTAGAACAATCTTTTGTGTTATCATCTAATGCTGGACTATATGTATGGCTATTATAAAATACCATTTAGAATACTATTTAGTAGTTTGTATTGGAGTACGTTTGTTACATCTCATGTACAATTATCAAATGCAACGATGCATTGACTGCATCTCTTGAGCTTATTTTAAATTCGGTTAGAGTAGTTTTTAAAGATTGGCTAACTTAGTAGTAGTAGTAGTAGTAGTAGTAGTAGTAGTAGTAGTAGTAGTAGTAGTAGTAGTAGTAACTTAATTATTCACATATAGTACACTTTCAGTGGAACATAACATACATGGATAAATACCACATCGTTTGAAGTTGTCTCATCCATATGATTTTCGTTGAGACATAATGTAAATGATGAATTGTTCCGGTCAAAAAGCACATTTAATCCATCATTTAATTTATGTTGAGTAATATTCCCTGACATCCTCTGAAACATTTCCAACAGTTGGCTATGTGTGTGCCTCCTGCCTTGCCAGTACCTGGTGTCTGATGTTAATGATGACTTAAGAGCATGAACAGGACCTTTAGAGGTTTCCATCTGATGATGTAAATACAGAAAACAGGTGGCAAAAATTAGGCCGCAAGCATTCCACGTGTACTGTTGTTTCCCACTCTGTCCGTTGTGTTGACAGAGAGCTTTGATAGATTCTAGGCGTTAGGCATCACATTGACAAAAGTTAACACAGCATGGTTTTACAGACTGTTAATAATTTTAAACCCATATGTAATACCCAAACAAATTAAATTGTGCATAGTAAGCACATGACAAAGATGTCCCCCTTGTCTCCCATGCTCTTCTTTAATATATTTTCAAAATTGTGAAATATTCCAGCTCTTCTTTGAACATTGTTTCAAGTTTGTCAATTACTTTTATATTGAAGACATCTTTTTAATGGTAGACTTAAAATGCGTCCGCAATAGTGCGATTTGACAAATTCCTAGGATGAGCTACTCTGCCAGCGTAATGGCACAGGATACACTGCAGCACGGCTAAAAGCTTAATCGCTTTATTGTTTTGATTGTATTTAGCTTTCCCAGGATTGCTTGATTTTATTGAGAGTGATATATTAACTTCTAAACCAGAGGTCATGTGAAATGACTTCCTTTACATAATCCTATACAATAAACATAGAATGATGTATATCTTCTAACTTGACAATTTCTGTATGTACGAAATATCTCACGATGGTTAACATATCAGAAATATATTTCAGTGATCTCTTAGTGAATATGGATACCATTAGATATTCCAGAAATGAAAATAAATTGAATAAATCTGTGTGGTAGCTTGATTAATTTGTCATCCACCAGAAGAAATGCTGGATAAAACTATTCGGCATATTACAATATCAATAAATGTCATCAACCAATTTTTTTTTCTCTGGAATATTGGTCCTATTCAGGCAGTAGTTAGGACGAGGGTGTATGGGATGTTTTTATCTTCGGAGACAAAGTTTTGTCTGTTTGACAATGGATCAGTTATACACAAGTGAATTGCTTTGACATTGAGCTTTATGCGCTTATTTCCAGTTCGGCTGAACTTCAAACACCATCTTGTATTTATTATAATTTACAAGATTCATACATATCTTAAAAAAGGATGGCACTTGCTAAAATCCTCCTCCCTTACCAGACTAAAAAAAATTATTGATGTAATGTCACATTTTTGCACATGAAATCCTTGGGAAGACTGACAGTTGCATATTTCTTGTTATTTTCAATTTCATCTCACTTGTGCACCTCAAAACCTAATAAATATTTGCTTTATGGTATTTGATAGTCATGGTTTGAATCAATAGAATGAGATCAATGGCTTCTTTGATTTGTTTCGTTACGGTTGTCTTGCCTGCTGGAGATTCATCTTGGAACATTGATATAAAAAACTCTTCAAGTATCGTGCCACATCAACCCATTACAAATGAATTGTTAACACATACAGGCATGTGCATGGAGATAACTATCTCAATTCAATAAAACATATGGCAGTCCAAATGATTTGATTCGCCAATACTAGGTTCCCTTTGAAATCAAAAGTCTAGTCGTTGCTAAGAAAGCCTGACGATGAAAACAAAATACATGACCTCTGTGGCCGTCTCACGCTCCAAGTTAGTGTTACGACAGCACTGCCTTCCATTCTTGGTCTGCTTGTGTTTGTCCCTGACAAAAAAGACATCCACTGTTACTGGTCTATAGGCTTTCTGGCTGTCTCAAATTGAGTTATTTTATTGAATGTATTTGTCTATTTGTTTACTGTATTGTGGCAGTGGGGTGTGGTTAGGGCGCCGGCTGCTGAGGAGTCGGCTTCTAGTCTTTTTGCAGTAGGCTTGTGATGAGCTTCCACCGTCCTCAACGTTACGTCCGGTGGAGGACTTTCCCCTCGAGCAGTCTCGAGATGAGACCCTCCGTCATGCGTTCGAACAAGTAGTGTGTGTGGATAGCTCCCCGCTACACCCGAATGCCGCACTGACACACCCCCACTTCTCTGTGATTAGGGATAGACTGTACCGTGTGAGCCGTGACACACAGACAGGAGAGTTAAATACCCAGTTGTTGGTTCCGAAAAGCCGCCGGGAAACGGTTTTCCAGGCGGCTCATCATAACCCCATGTCCGGTCATCTAGGGTACGACAAATCACTCAACCAGATCATGGCCCGATTTTATTGGCCTTGCATTCGCGGGGACGTGAAGCGGTGGTGTGCGTCCTGTCGTGAATGTCAGCTGGTTAACCCGTCAGGCAACTCCAAGAGCGCCGGTGCGCCCACTGCCATTAATTGAGGTGCCGTTCGGCAGAATTGGTATGGACCTCATCGGGCCATTAGACCGGAGCACACAGGGATATCGCTTTGTGTTGGTCCTAGTGGATTACGCAACGCGATATCCGGAAGCAGTGCCGCTGCGTAACATCTCAGCAAAGAGTGTGGCGCAGGCACTGTTCCATGTTATCTCCCGAGTTGGGATCCTGAAAGAGATCTTAACTGACCAGGGCACGTCCTTTGTGTCACGCACTTTACGCGAGCTGTACGGTTTACTCGGCGTCCGCTCCATTAGGACTAGTGTGTACCACCCGCAGACAGACTGGTGGAGCGGTTTAACAAAACGCTGAAAAACATGGTTCGTAAGTTCGTTCACGAAGGATAGTTGCAATTGGGATAAGTGGTTAGACCCTCTGAAGAAGAGTTAGCTTGCGGCCGGCGGGCTCCCGGTGGGGGTGTGTGGCAGTGGGGTATGGTTAAGGCGCCTCGGCTCCTGGGGAGAGACAGGAGTGTCCCAGCTGGAGGCCAGACAGCTGAATGGAATCAGGTAATCAGTCACATAATAAATGCATGGTGATGGCCTGGTTCTGGTCTTTTTTCAGTAGGCTGGGTTCCAGAGGAGACGGAGACGCTTCGTGAGCCAACACGCAGCGCAGCCTGGAGAGCGGTGGACCACAGAGTGACGGACAGGAGAGCGACCTGTTAGTGTGCGTGTGATAGAAAGCTTACCTGTATAAGAATAAAGCTGTGTGTGTGACGCTACACCTCCTCTCTGTCATCATTATCCCTGACTGTGGACAAGAGTCGCCACATGTATTTATATATATATATATTGCTGGATGTGTTCACAAGTCATCACATTCATTACTCTAGTTACACTTTGGCCCTGTTCAGTGTGACCCGCCGATGTCACAATGTGATATTAAAATGTACAAAGAATTCAAATCCAAAATTAGCATTTTTGGGCCTTCTAACCGACATACAGTTAAACGTGGCCAACCACTAAACATTGGCAGATTAGAAAGCCAACCTATTATTTTAATAAAATATGCTGTTTCATATGATTTTCTCTTGTGCTCTGTACCTCCCATTATTTAGATAGAACATATAAAGGAGCCAATGTTTGACTACATTGATATGATGGTCTGGACTTTGTATATAGCCAGGGCTGCTTTACTTTACAGTAGATTTTTTCAGTACTGCAAACCAGGACCAAATGTCTGATGCCAGAATGTGCTACTTTTGATTTTATTGTAAATGTCCATTATCAGACACAGTTTTCTTATATTTTCTTAAGAAACATTATGGACAGGTTGATTGTGCCTATTTTTTAAACTAGACTCACATTGTTAGTTATACAGCAGAGAGCTGTCCAAACCAGCAATTACTTAATGCTGTGTCCAAGTTCAATCTGTTGTAACAGAAGATGTGAGGTTACGGGAGGTGACGTAAGACTATGCAGTTGTTGATTTGTTCTTTAAAGTCAGCTTGGTGTCTCAGGGTGGTTAGAAAGCAGGTAAGGGGTCCTACTGATTGGTCATGGTGTGTGTGAGGAGGGGAGTGGGGGGTTTGGGGGTTATTGTGAACACCTCTATATGTTTGTGGTCACTGAGAGCTGAAAAGAAGGAGCCATGTCTCTTCCCTGATACAGTTGAAGTTCTTCTGAACCTGAAAGAACCCAACTTTTTTTTACTAAAACAGTTGTGTTCTTTTTTTGTCCACTCTCAATCTTACACTGAATCACAAAGGTCATAAATTATGATTGAATAACCGATTGTGTTTACGCCCTCTTTATTGCTATTGCAATTTCATCACTGACTATTTTCACTTTTTAAACTGAACCAAATGTTGGGATGCTAGCTTTGGGACAGTCATCCAAAGGACATGCATTTATTCCTGTAACTACACAAAAATGTTAAAAAGTAATGCCTCCGTCTTGTCCTCAAAAACAACTGTAAGAAATACTGCAGTATATTTTATCTGATCGTGAATCAGAAGTTCTCAGCTCTGTCAAGTCTCATCAAACCTTCCACCTCCATGACAACAGCTTGATCCAACAAAGGGTCCAATAGGTGTGTACTGTACCATGCCATAGTAGTAAAATAATATGTTTGTGTTATTTTCCTGGCAAGGTCTGTGGAAAATGTTTGTTCTGGGCTCTTACTGGTTTTTATCAGTAACACGGTTTGTCCTGCTTGTCAAAACTCTTGACAAGACTGGCAATAGAAGTCATTCTACTCTGATGATTTATGAAGCAATGACAAAAATCTTGACAGGTTTTTATTGAGCTTTGATTTTTATATCACATTGACATTTGATATCACATCTCTGAGTTTATAATGGCCAGCTGAAGTGTGCCTTACTTTGTGATTAATGAGTTTAAAGTGGAGTCCCGCTGTGGCAGACATGACGTAGAGTGACCTGGAATTTCCAGTAATGTTTTATATTTTCAGGCTAGTATCCTGAGTAATTAGCTTTTTGTTTTTATGTTTTACAACATTTACACATTTTATATAATGAAGCTGAAGGAGCTGTATTTTATTTTGCTAACATTTATAGCATTTTAATTGATTTCTCATGATCATATATGCAACAAACAAGCAGTGTATGGTAGACAGCTTGTATCTTTCCTTAGCTATACATACTGGCAGGGTTTGCACTGATCATGCACTATGTGTAGTCATCTGTCAGCCAACAATCTTTCACTCTGTCTCCAGCTTTCACTGCCTCTTAGAGCTGAGCAGTCGTGACAGATCAAGCCACAGAGGCTGAGGGCACTGATTAGAACGGACTAAAAGCAGTCTGCACCAGAGATAACATCGTACGTGAGTTTAGTAGAAAGCATGGTAGGAGTAGCAGAGCGAGTAAAAAACAATTAAGTCAATGAGCCTGACAGAGTGGCCCATAACGGTAGACAATAACCCATGTTCAGAGTCCTTTGTGAATCTTTGAAAGCCATGAGATACTTTTGAACGTCTTCCTTTTGCCTTATACACATTTAAAGGACAATACCAGTGTAGTATACTGTGCTAGATATAGCCATGAATCACAAACGCCTTATGAAAGTAATAATATATAAATATGTAACTTTCACGGTTCATTTAATTGTTCCATGTGTTAGTCCAAATGTATTTAATTTATTATTAGCTATTTTGTGTTTGGTTTCTTTGCTAGGTTGTTCTTGAAATGGAGAAAGAAAGTATTTAAAAGTGAAGTTCCAGGTGCTCTGGTTTGCTGCCATAGTCCAAAGATATAAATATCAAGCTGACTGGAGATTCATGGTTACCCAAAGGTATTACTGTGTGTGTCTGTGTGTTAGTGCCGCGGTGGGCGCGTGACCCGTCCGAGGTCTTTCCATGTCTTTGGCTTAGTGAGATACTAATGGCAAGGATAAAGTCATCTTGTATCACACAAAATAATTGTCCATTAATTAGAATATGAAATATAATTTTTGAGCACTTTATATTTATTTATCATCGGGGGAAATCCTATTCATCATCTTCAGTGTACAAATAAAATGGATATAACAGATCTATTGATATCTTGATAGTTAATCGTTTTCCTGAATAGTTATCAAGTTTCATTCTTTTATTGCATGCAATGAGAGTCTCGTGAATTCTTTAAGGTTTATTGCACAACGCAAGAAGATTTTATTTTATCCATAATATGCCTGTCAGACAATATTTGTTGAGAGAGGCATTGCCAGGAAAGTTGTGTTCCACCAGTGACTCTGAGACGAGCTATTCAATGATTTACTGACTGGTAGATATTAAATAGACATAAAATTCCTATGTTCTTATTTCAAAAATATTGCTTATAAGGTTCCATGGGAACAGTCATCTAAGGATGCACATTATTAACTAAAGGTGAAGTTTTATTATCACCAGGAGGCAATATGTAGAGGGAACGAGAGGTGGCACTTTTTGGTTTGAGTGTTCATTTACCGGTAAACATCTAACAAATGAAGAAATATCTATATAACTTTAAAGATGAAAACAGATGATACAGGAACAACCTACATCCACAGAGCACCAGCAATGATTAAAAACAGGATGTACGTTATGAGTATGGGAGCCAAAATGTTATGGAAAATATCTAATGCAAAACTGTTGAAAGACGAAACAACCGAAAATAATAATCTCTTAACTACAAGTTAAGTTAAATGAATAATGTACGTACAAATTAACTCCAGTGGCTTGGTCTTTCTAATGACCAGTATAGCCACAGATAGTTTTTATTTTCAACTGCCTTCTTTAACTGAGGTGAATAATTTACAAAAAGTGCAGTTTGGCAGTGAGGGTGGTTACGGCGCCGGCTGCTGGGGGAGAGATGCGAGTGTCTCAGCTGGAGATCAGACAGCTGGTCAGATTCAGGTAATCAGTCATACAATATAAGCATGGTGATACTGTAACCTGGTTCTGTTCTCTTGCAGTAGGCTGGGTCCATAGGACTGACGGGGAGCCAGAGCCGAGAGAGAGAGAGAGAGAGAGAGAGAGAGAGTGTTCGGGTGTGAACACTTTGGAGAGAATGTGTTGGAACAGTGTTTTTGTTTTGCCTGAAAAGGCCACCCTGTCACACCATTAAACCGTTTTATTCTTCTCCCTCCGTCATTTTATCGGGGCGAGAGCAGGGTTGTCTCACATTGGCGCCCAAACAGGGAAATGACGGAAGGAGAAGGATGTTCGGTGAATGAACCGGAGTGACAAGGTCTTCGGGCAAAACAAAAACACTGTTCCAACACAATCTGTCCGAAGAGTTCACACCCAAACACTCGCTCTGATGGCTCTGGCTCCTTGTCAGTCGTATGGACCCAGCCTACTGCAAGAGAACCGAACCAGGTTACCACCATGCTTATATTGTGTGACCTATTGTGATTACCTGATTCTGTCCAGCTGTGTGATCTCCAGCTGAGACACTCCCATCTCTCCCCTAGCAGGCAGCGCTGTAACCACCTCCACTGCCACATGCACTTTGAGCTGTAGTTAGTGAGGAAGGGATCTAAAAAACAACTTGATCATTAACTTACATTGAGCCAGTTGCATCTTGTGCTTTAAAGAAGGAAATCACAGTAAAATAATTCTGGTCTTTAGTGGGTTCAATACATTTCCAACACTGACCCTTTACATCAGGGGTGGGGAACCTTTTTCCTATCAAGGGCCATTTCAATTTTTACAACATCTTTCGAGTGCCATACTAATTATTGAACTCATAACCTCTGCTAATTTTTTTAAGACACAGCCCTTTCATTTCACCTTTCTTTCATGCGGTGCAAAAAAGCAACTTTTTTAACCATGTTTTTATGTTACGCTCTGGAGAGAGCTGCTCCGCCGAAGAGCGTTAACTTTATCCAAACGCACTTGTCCTTTCAGCTCGTCCAGTTTGGCATGTTTCGTGCTGTAATGACGCTCGAGGTTAGCCTTTTTCATCACCTGAAGCGCGTCCGCACAAACTAGGCACACTGGCTTGCATTTTACTTCCACAAAGAAATAATCGTTCGCCCATTTCTCTTGGAAAGTGCAACATTCTGCATCCACCTTTCTCTTTTTTACCCATGCCATGTTGCGTAACTTGCGTTCGCTGATATCAATGACAGTCTCGTTCAATATTGAAGGTTTTTGACATGACCACGTGATGACACGTTCCGCTTGTGTTGTGTTCAAGGACCCGGAATTCGCCCGTTTTATTCTATTGCTGTATAGATTAAAAAGAGAACGGGTCAAATGCTCTCGCGGGCCGTGCACAGCCTGGAGGCCGGAGGCATCCTGCTTTACATGCTCACGACCTATGAGTATAGCCAGACACAAGCGCAAGGCCCAGCAGTGCTCCAGGCCACCCAGCACTTGTTAGATAAGATGAAAAGAACAGGAGCAGCATCACTGCAGAGGGGCTGTGCTGGCCTGGCTGAAGATAAACTAAGCTGCTGTTCAAGCTGCGTACCTACTGATGATGGATGATTCAATGGCTGGTGTTCATTAATATTGCATTCTTGTTGCCTTCTCAGCCTACTCCTGATTGGCTTAGGGTGATGTCAAGCAGGAATATTGCCAGTTGTCAAAAATCTCAGACGGGAATCGCGTCCAGCTGGAAAGAGATGGCGATGACAAGAATAATTACATGTTCACTGAAAACCCTCCATCTTCATATCTGGATATGATTTTGAAAATGACTTTAGCGTGATGCTACTACAGCATATCTAGCAGTGGTCCTGTTTAATGACGCATCTTGTGCCTCATTAACCTCACTGCGATAGTTTGAGAGCACTTTTAGAGGCATTGTCTTTTGTGCCGCTTGACGGTGATGTGCTTTCAGATACATTATTTGTCAGCATTCATTTTGGTCAGGAATCGTGAAGCGGGAGAATACCCAAATGTTTTTTAACTTTTGGAATAAGACCATTTTCTCAACTGATGTGGCAATCTGGATCCATTGAGCATCTTGAATCACAACCGTCTAGGGTAGCATTCAGTTTTTATCTCTTGTTGAAAACAGAATCAAGAATTGAGTTCCTGATGTAGCGTCAGCCAAAATATATTGTGCATTTACTCACATTTTATAACTATAAACTCCCTTTTAAGTGCTATGAAGTTGTAGGCGGTTTACTAAAACATGACTTGCAGTAAAAGCGTATACATTTCTGTACTTACTGAAACTCCTGAGAGGTTCTGACCTCGCCGAACACTTTGATTAAACATGGGGACAAACATACTGTCTCTTTTGGCGCAATACACAGTCGGAAAAACAATTGTTTTTAAGCAGAAGGGGAAAGTGTTAGGTCTCAAGTCCCCTACATGTAGACAGATTGTATACATTTCGAAAGATATTCGATGGTCCTGTGGACCCCTGTTCTATATTTCTAAAATGACAACAACTCCCGATATCAAATGCACATTTCATTTTGATATTTGTAAGGTTGACGTCAGTAGCTCCTTATTTTAATTATGTTGTCGTTATAAAGATCAGATGTGTAATACTCACTGTCATTTAACTGGACCCAAGTATATAAAGCGTTTGTGTCGAAAATATTGTTCTGATTTGTTTCAAATCGTAACCAGATTGTTTGTTGGTAACTGAAGCTTTTTAATCTCTTCGCCACTCTGCCACTCAAATGCACCTATAAAACAGTGTGTCAAACAATGTAGTGTAGTGTCACCTGTTACATCAGTCTGGTGCTCACAACACATACCATGACAATACACTTTTTAGACTATAGAGAAGACTGCGACAACAGACAACAATTACTTAAAAAAACAAAAAGAATAGAACTGGCACACCCTGGGCACATCTTAGTTCACATTTTCCTCTCGTCATTCCCTCCCAGGCGAGCACAGCTGCTGGAAAAACAAGAGCCATTTCAGGAGACCTGGAGTAACAGAGAATAGGGGGTGTTTTTGTTCCCCTACTGTCTACATTCTGACCATGCTGGCAGTGCTTACTTAATTAGCTCGCATACAGAACAATAATGCCAAACCCTTCCTGAGCATGTTCAGTGGACATATCACAGACATTACGCAGTGGTTTTGCCCCATTAAGCATCCATACTTTCATGCCAAGAACCACATCCAGAAATTAACAGGCCAGTTTAAAGCTATATGAATGTGAGAAAACTGCAACAATGTGCCAAAGGGATTGTCAGGAAAAGGCCTCTACTGTTGAATAGTGCATCTGTTTCATGAGGAAATGTTCACTCTTAAGCTTTTTCTTTCAGTTCCACCACAAGTGAACAGAACTAATGTTTGTCGAAAAAGCAGTGCCAGGAAGTAACCTGGCCTCACAGTGGTTCAGTTGCACTACATGGTTTCATCCTACAAGCTTACTTCTGTATCAAAACATAAAATACATGAGTCTGGTCTACTGAACGTTTGGGAAATCAATGGAAAATGTGACTAGAGTATAAAATGTGAGAAAAACGCTACCTGCCACAATATAAATCATAGAAGTAGCCATGTGAAAAGTGAGTGTGAATGTGTATGGTTTGACAATGGCTATCATGTCTCATAACCAAAATTTTCTCTTGGATGCAATGAGTGATAATTTTACTGTCTGAGCTGCAGAATACAAGAAAGAAACTGAGCTCAATATAGCTCGTCTTTAATGAAAGAAACAGGGTTATAGAGTTCAGGGATTACATGTGCAGGGTACGTTTACACTGATGAACAGCTCCCTCTAATTATTTACTCATCTCTCTTATGACCTATGAAGGAAAGTGAAATTAATACTTTATGAATGAAACTACAGCCACAGCTAGTCAGGAATGAATGGAAAGCATTGGACAATCTGTCTAATAAATCTTCTTCTTTACTTCACGCATTCTAAATTTTGCACAGCATGCTCTTCATCTTGAAAGGGTGTAAATTATCCACATAATCTCCTGGGGAAATGTGGGAACAGGGGTCGTAATTAAAAACAGGGTTGCAGAAGGAGTTTTAGGCTACATATTTCGCAATGTGAAAATTGCAAATTTGGAATTGTTTCAAGACGGGAAGGCTGGAATGAAATTTGTGGCGCCTTTGAGGATCACACATAAATTGTTTCCTGACTTGACCATTCTCATTCTCCATGAATTTCAGGTCGCTTTTGATGAACTTACCATTTGCTTTGGTTTTGTTGGAGGGAATCAATCAACAGAATATGAAGAGCTATGGCATCCTTATATATTAAACAGGTATGTGATCAGAAATTTATATCAGTAATCGAAAGGTTTGATTTCATCTGATGCACTGATATTTGGATGCATCCCATATGTACATTAAGAGAGTTACTGGTCAATGTAATCATCCCAACTCTCCATACTGGCTATGAAGACCCTGTTGCGCTACAACTACATTCTGAGTAATCCAGCCAAAGACAAAATGAGGCTTCAGCAGCTTGAGTTATCCAAATTGAGTGGCTATCTTCCAAAGCTACGCCTTTTTAATAAAAATTCCCTGTATGCTGTTCCCGCGGATAGTGTTTCCTTGCTGAACCTTGTTTCCAGGGTGTTGCAATGACAAAAAAAACTACATAAAAAAAAAACTATACGCAACTAACATGACGAAGAAAAATAACTTGATTTAACCAACTCAGACGGCTGAATACTCATAATAACTTTGTCTAAAATTAGTCATTCATATAATCCACATTATGAGGACTGGATTTTGTGCCCCACTTGGTTACCTTGACCAATAACTCTTAACATACAGTAATTATGGCATGTGAGTAATATATTAGAATAGACTTGAACAAACCCAAACATTTACTTTAATTTGTAATTTAAGTAAAAGTGTATGTTGGACAAAGCTGCCTCCCGCAACTGTTCAATCAAATACTGTTTTGACGTGATGAATGTGGGTTTAAGAGTGCTGCAGATAATTCACATGTTGTGTCACAACTGCATTGTGTACAGTTCTGACCAGATACGACTTCAGAGCTAATTAGATTGACTGTAAAGTGTTTTTAGTAGGTTAAGAGTAAACTAGGGGCTGGATTTTCAAAACCGCTTATTGTGATAGAATGAATGTCAGTTTGTTAAGTAATTAAGTAGCAAAGTAAGTAGTTGTGCAACTGCCAAACATGGCTGTGACCAGGGAAGTTTCCATACAAGGCCTGTGGTATAATGTGCCGGAGGCAAAGGCTTCTATATTTGTTTGTTTTCTGGCAGCTGTTTGAATCATCACACAGGAAGTACCTTGCAGAGAGTAATGATGTGAAAAAACGTTACAGTGTTCCATGTAGTTTATGTTCAGGCTGGTCCGATATATTAGAAGGTCTGACTGTCCGTCCTGCGGACGCCTTCGTACCAAAGGTCTACATATTGCATAACCTTATCAGGTTCCCTATTAGCATTGTGTTTAAATCCGAAATATTTCCAAATAGGCGCTTTTGCTTTTCGCCTTGACACCGTATCCTTGTCTGTCAACTCTGTGATAATTGAAATCTGATTCCAGCTACTCTGTGCTCTGTAATCTGTACTCTGTTTAAAACACTTTAACTTCATAATTCTAGCGTCCGTTTTCCAGCTATGAATTGATCACACGCTTTTACCAATTACAGATTTTTAATCGATGACGATGAACAGATACGGGAAAATTTACTTTTTTTTTGTTGTTTTAAAAAGAAATGGGAAACCACAGTTGCAGTAATGTAAAGTAATGTAAACAGTGTATGCCTTAACACCGGTAACACCGCGGCAAGCCTACTTCAAACCATAAGTCAAACACTTTTTAGTTAATTCACAAGTAATGCTCTTCTTATTTCTTTCTTATATTTTGTTTTAAGCTAGCAGAGCTAGAACAATAGTTTATCTCAGTGCAGTACTGTATTAACTTAGCTATTGTTTATGTCTATACAGATGAAACTCACATAACCTCTGACAAACAACACATTACCACTGTATTGGTCAGCTTTTGGAGAACTGTTGCGTAACTTTGTAACTTTAGAAGACAAAGGAAGACTGTACTGCCAAGAACTTGGAGGTTGATCAATTTGGGGCTTGTGGAATTGTCATTGAAGCTTGATGTCGGTGTCAAAACCGGCACACTACGTTTGTACATTAAATGCCTGTGCTATTGTACCGATACTCTATCTGTGACATTGGGAGAGCTGGGGTTTTATCTGACGTGATCTCACTCTAGGTAAACATCCGACCTGGCATGAAGTTTTTAGCAGCTGCACAGGGAATGCAATGACTGTTCAACAGAACATACACTGCTTACAGAGCAGGCCTATGTGCTTTTATGACCAGTCTTAGATGGACAGTTTGATATTGTCAAAAATGAATAATGGAGGGTTGAGGGAAAGTTTTTGTGAAGGCGACCATTGGTTAAATGTGCAACCAAGAATCAACTTTGCACTGCAACCACCTTACGTCAGGATCTCAGCATATGCAGGACATAATGTTTGAAAATAAAGCAGAGAACAAAGATCAGACCTTGCTTTAGAGTTCCTGGAGAACTTGTTTTGTCTGGCCAACACAGCACAGTTTGTGTGCTCAGAATATGCAATGCAAAACAGCTGCTTATATTATTCATTTTTGCTCTGCTGTCTTTATTTTAGGCAATCTGTCTTTATTTTAGGCAATCTGTCTTTATTTTAAGCAATCTGTCTTTATTTTAGGCAATATGCTCTTTCATATGACTCCATCTTTCTGTTTTGTTACTCTGTTTATCTGTAGTCAGTGACGCTGGAGAAGTTCTGTCATTCAGTCTTCATTACTCCCTCCTCTATAAATGCAGAATTCTATTGCTGGCACAAAACATGTCAGACGGAGAGGTATCAGTTGCATAATTATTTAATAACACTAGTTATTGCAGCAGTTATTTCATGGCTCATGAGGCATTCCAACTCTCATCAAGTGAAGCAGACATTTATGTTTTGTGGGATGGATGTTTGGAGCCAAGACAAAGTTCAGAGCTATGTTCCTCTTTTCAGGGGCACCACTTGCCCCTGAAAACTGTGTATTGCGCCAAAAGAGACAGTATATTTGTCCCCATGTTTAATCAAAGTGTTCGGCGAGGTCAGAACCTCTCAGGAGTTTCAGTAAGTACACAACTGTCTACCTCCAATCAATGTGTAAATGTTTCTTTTCTAACGGTTTACCAGATATTACCTTCACATCATCAAAGA
Organism: Cottoperca gobio; assembly: GCF_900634415.1. Taxonomy (NCBI): domain Eukaryota; kingdom Metazoa; phylum Chordata; class Actinopteri; order Perciformes; family Bovichtidae; genus Cottoperca; species Cottoperca gobio. Next base: position 9,929,221 of record NC_041367.1, on the reverse strand, counting down.
GTACACACCTGATTTGGTTGCAGCATGATTTTCCAAATGTGTTGTAATGTAAGTGAAGGACATAGAAAACATTTTCTGGGTAAGCGCACAATTGGATAAACTGATTCTAATGGTGGCATCATTTGTGTTTACTCGCTAGATGCGCCAAGGAGGAGGCGGGGCTTACTCATTCATTTGATTCATCTGGGAATCAAATGCCGTCGTGTCTGGGTTCATAACATCATCCAGCGGCACACACAGCTCGGTGAATTTCAATTTTAAGCATTTATCTAGTTTGTAAATGTTTGATTACATAAAAAAACACAAAGACCTCAAAGATGGCTGAATTTACTACGGCATACAAACACATGGGTTCTTGGTGAAATACAAAAACTTATTTATTTGATATTGATGACAGGTCTTTTCCTTTTTTTATTTCATATACCATATTGTAGTTGTTTTTTCCGTTTTAAATACAATATTTTACTATTCTCCATGTCCTATTCAAGGTTGATGGCCATCATTTTCTGTGTTGGTACTGGAATCTGTCTGGCATGATTCAGTATGCTGTTATCTCTCATTAAGTGCCATTAAGTTTGAGTTATTTTTGCTTTGATTGAAGTGTATTTTACTATTATAATGATTTATGGCAAAACATTTGGATGCAGAGCAATATCTCTAATATGCCCTTACATAGCATTGTGAGTTCAATCCAAAATCCTTGAACTTTCTTTAACATTAAAATGCTATGAAGCTGTGCTCGTTACAGTGCTTATTTAAGAAATATCTTAGATATTATCATTAAATATAATTACTCGCTGCAGTGTAAAAGAAACTGCATATGAATACTGGATTTACATTAGACAGAAAGTGAAAAGTCTCTGCTGGATGTGCAAGTAGTGAGGTGTTTGCTAACGCATTATCCACAACATGCTCTGTCGCTGTGGCTTTGTTGGGATTATTTCTTCTCCCTAGTGGTCTAATAGTTTGTTGTAATGGTTGTAAGATTTTACTGCTTTTGTCATACCTGTAACAGAAAGTACTTGGCATGCAGATTCTAGTGACTATAGCTATTAAACACACACACACACACACACACACACACACACACACACACACACACACACACACACACACACACACACACACACACACACACACACACACACCTGCAGGCATACATGCACATTATGTTCTTATAAAACCTGAAGACCTTTTGTTCTTTTGGTTTCCTTAAGTACTCTAGTACTCTAAGTACTAGTAGAGAGAGAGAGAGAGAGCGAGAGAGAGAGAGAGAGAGAGAGATCGATCAATAGGTAATTGCCTAAAATGGTCATCTATTTTGGTAATTTACTGAGGCCCTGCTCATCCTTCTGATTGTTTCACACAAGCACATTTTTAGAAAGCGTCTTCTTAGAGGGTGCGACCCACTTAGACTTAGTGTGAGAACTTGCTGGCTTATCTTTGGTTTGTCACAGTCTTCATGCCATTAATTCATGTCCGACCACTAAGAACACACACGCTGAGTAAACTAAGGTACTTAGTACTTATCACATTTGGTGAACTCCCTTCTGTTGGCTGCAGAGCTGGCCCCAAGAGTTCCGTTATGGAGGATAAAGGGAAGTTATGACAATGTAAAGGAAGTGTGTTAGTGTGCCTTTGGGAAATGAGTGTCACTGCACTTAACTGAGCCCTGAGAAATGAGGATAAACTAACTGCAACTGAATTTCACTTAGAAGTTTTCTTTTCATACATACTTTTAATCTGTAGAAGCAGGAAATTCCAATTGTGTGTTTTTTTAGCTTTTCAATTTGTGAAACGTTGGTGAAATGCATGGGAATGCCCATCAGTTTGTCCATGTCTTAGATACAACCACAACAGCATGTTGTTAACATCTCAGTTGATGGTTGCAGTAACCCTAAGCATGTCTTTTACTGGACAGCATCTGACATGATGAAAAATTGTTTCATGTTGCCCATTAATTAGGCCGCCTACACTCTAACTCACTCTTTAGTGGAACATTTCCAGACTTTGCTGCCCCGAGTCCCAAAGAAAGCCTGAGAAACAGTCTGATAAGCTGAAAATCAAACAGTCTCACTGTGAATTATGTCCTTCCTTTACCCTGCCAGTCTGTGTCTGTAGCGTAGTTTTGCAGGCTGCCATTTTTTAAATCTGTGTCGAGTGAATAAACAAATTGCGGTCACTATTGATAGTAGCTTGGCTTATTAAAGGATGTACAAACCTGCTAGTGACGCTAGAGGCGATTCTCTCTAATCAGTCAGTGGTCTGCAGTGTTTCTGCACCTTCTAGTATCGGCTCAGCTGGCATTGAATCTCTACCAAGATGGTACCAAAAAGAAATACCAGGTACTATCTACAACCTTTGCTAATGGAAAACCAAAAAAGATTGAGTTGAGTAGAGTAGAGCTGGCCGTACCATGCAATAGAAATATGGCAGTAGTCTTAAAACAATCACCTGTCAATACCAAAGTCCTGTAATGACAATAGATTGCTTTCATTTATTACAGATGCTTTTGACACTTTTGGAACTGTTCATCAAATATTTGGCATTGACCTTTTTACCACTGATATAATTGACAAAGCTACTTCCTGTTATTTGAATGTACCACCACATTGATTGACTCAAGCTCTAAAGCCTCAATGCAATCTAAACTGTGCGTAACACTCCTAAGCGCTGTGCATAACCAAAAGCTTTGCACATGAACCGACAAAGAACACATGTACAGCTTTTAACAGTGGCGTTCTTCCCAAACAACATATAATGGAAACGACTGTCACAATACACTAGTCTGGCTTAAAGGATGGCGTGATAAATGATTGTTTGTTTTTTAAACTGAAAACCCATTTATCTTATTAGCCCGACTATGAAACGGAGAAGCTACACATAGATAGACTGAGTAATAATGGTGATTACAACAAAGCATTCCTAATCTGTGCTTTATTATACACAGTATATATGGGTACATCCCAAGTCTCTTAAATTGCATCCACATTTCCTTCACTTGTGTCTTTCCCCTCCTATCGGGGATGCATGGAGAGACGCAAGGAAACATTACATTACATGCAAGGAGAGAGGAAACGAGGAAATGTGAGACGTTCTTCCCTGAGGCGTCACATGGAGTGACATCCGTTTCTGGAGTTGGTGAAATCTGCTTTAACATCTGTAGAGACTTTTGACGGAATTTGTGAGTGCACACATGTACACTGTGCTTTTTTAATAAAGGCACACAGCTATCACTGCCAGAGCAGCAACATCCTGGTACCTGTCTATGGAACACCTGTACACGAATAACAACCTGCATTCGGTTTCTTACTGACATCATTTTGTGAGCAGAAATTAGAGCTTTCGGACGGTCTTCAAGATGGCGCACCTGAACGACTTCCGGTTCAAGCGAGGACCGAGGAAATATCAAATAAAAGACAAAAGACAAAGTCCTGGCATCACCGCAATTTAAAGCACATTTAGAGAATTTCATGATCACTGCAAAGGCTGAAGGAGAATGGAGAGATGGAGACTTTGATGTTTTACTTGTGTGCATGCAAAGCTCTCTTAAAGTTGTATTCTTGAAGAGTTTAATGCCAAACATGAGTCACCATGCTGCCTGGTTGGGCTCTTACCAGAACTCATCAGTTTTCCCTGGGTGCCTGGGCTAGGGTCTGATGTTCACTGGAACACGCTTTGTGTACGGAGCAATGTTAACTGCAGAGAAACCACATCTGGAGTGTGGTCTGGATATGTGTATCACATTTTGGAGGTAGGCCAGCCTACTTGTCTGTGTGTGTGTTGGTGACACCACAGACTAAGAATGACGTTTGTACTGCACTCTTCATCTACCAGTCTCTGATAGTTTTCACTCTGCACTGTCTCACTAGGCAAACATGAAGAAAGTAGACATAGGTTAAAAGAATGCCTCCATCTGTGGGCTGACCATAGTGGTTGACTCTGTATTTGTTTTCAGCTACCAAAGAACATGCAAAGTGTGGATGGACCTCAAACCAATCTGTACAGTGTCAGCGTTACATCAAAGGAAGATCCAGGAATCTTTGGCATGTCACGATGCATATAATGCTTGAACCACCCAACACAGCTGGCTAACTTCACTCTGTGATTATTGCATGATAACGATCTCAGAGCTGATCCACTACAGCACCCCACAGCAAGATGTGAACACTTACCCAGTGAACAAAGGTTCTTTGTACCAATAGTGGTCCATATGTAGAGTGTTATAGAGTAATTCCCTCTCTTGCTACAAGAAATACACAAGAAAACAACACCATCTCTGTCGGTATACTAGTCGTTTGAATCTGAGTCCATCACAGGCAGTAAAACCAGTCCACTGTGGATGCCACCAATAAAGGTAATATGTTTCTGTTCAGAGAATTTATCACATGTGACATGTGTCCAAGTGCGTTGGAAAGGGAGCTTGAGAGCCATAGTCTATACAATCTACATATTGTTTGAATTAAGTAATTGAACAAATTGAATGAAGCTACATGGTGTAAACGTGTTGAAAATTGAAATCACATTTTCTAAGAAAAGGTGCCAGCAACTCAAAGTAATCATTTGCCAATTTTCCCACTATCTGAACAATTTAAAATGCACATATTTTAAAGTCACTGTCTGTTTTTCGATATTGTCAATAGTCCCTTCTGCACATTAATTAAGCATAACTAATGGTAAACTATCTCATTTCAGCAGATGCACCAAAGAGCAATGCTGTTGTTCGTGGGACCAGGTTATTTTGATTAAAATATTGAAGCTGACTTGAGTTGTATGGCTGGTTTTAAATTGGTTTCTGAACCACAGAAACTAGATCATTAAGTTTTGGAGCAGAGAGTAATTAGTACGTATTTAATATACTGCTACCTCAGTGAGTTGACATGTTTGACTAAGTTTATGTTCCACTTAAGTCAAAAGTACTTTAAAGGTTGACATGGATTATGTTTTGATGCTTTGCCAACTGTGCCTGCAGATACAGAGTTATTAAAGCAAGAGTCTTTTGTAATCCTTGGTTGTCTCCTGGAGAAAACCAAGGATGCATGCATGTTGCATGTTGGGCAATTCAATGTGACAAAGACACAAAGAAGGTCAATAGAGTTCCAATGTTATCAGGCACATAATCAGTGCATATGATTGGCCAGTGACCTAGGACTGGTAAAAGAACAACTTTAATTTGGTTAGCACTTGTCTACTAGCTTCTAACCACACATTAGCCCAGATTCTTCTACTACTTTATGTGTAAAATTAAACAAACATTAATACTGCCCCCTCTCATAAAATAACACTAATCTTAATCAACAAAAATGTACAGTTGGATAAATTATGTTGCTCTATACAGTTAAACTAATGACATCAAAATAAAGCGAAACAAACGACTTACCACATGATTTAATGGTGACCAAAGTCACACTAGTTACCTGAGAATATGCTACTGTTGACTAAATTGCAAACTACACTGAAGAAAAATACAAACGCTACACAAAATGTTATTATTTCTCTCTCGTTATTATGAAAATGTTATTATTTTATCACAAACCGTCTCAGTGAAGCTCATCTACATGCTCGTTGTCATCAGCCTTGACCTGACTGCAGTCTGTCTTTAGAACTGACTTAAGTAGGCAAATGCACCTTTGGAGAAGTGTTCTCTCACGGTTGAGTCCCGTATGACCAATAAATGCACATCTGTAGCACTAGTCATATAAAATCCTTCGTTCAAAGTGCCTAATAAAAGTATTTTTTCAATTGTCTTGGCAAAGGAGAAATGCTCACGGATTGTAACCAGTTTGTACACAACATTTGAGAATTTTGTGCGCATAGAAAAAGTATTTTAGTTCAACTTCACGTCTTGAAAACAATTACACTTTGTTCAACCATTAAAACAACTTAAGTGTTGTAAAGAACCTACAGTTTACGGTATAAATAATACCAGTAAGTTCTGTGTAACCCCACATCATGTCTCAGAAAGTCTATGTTCAGTCTCAGCCTTTTTGGCAAAAACACACAGAAAGGAGTACCAGACATGAGCTAAAATAGACATTTAGACATGCAAATAAATGGAGAAAACTCATCCAGAATACACTTTTGCTTTCCAAACAGACTAGTCAGCTGGGGGCTCTTGGTCTTAAATCAAAGATGGAAAGAATAGTACCGTGCAGGATACAGCATTAGATCATTGTCCTCCTGATGTCTGGATTGTAAGTAATGGTTTATTTTAATCATAAGAGCTGAACGCCGATCAAATGTTTCGTTGTTATTGACGAATAGATTTTTTTGGACTCATTCAGTGTGTTTTTTGTTATGTATCTGATGAGTTCACTGAGAAAGACAGATGTTTCACTTGTTGAAATCGTTGTTCCAGTATGTATGATTATAGGAATTTTGTAAGCAGTTACAAGTTGTGGAAGGACACACTCGTGCAATGGAATCTCAGGTGTGCCCTTTGAAAAGAGACACAAAATTAAATTGTTTAATCAAATCCAAACAATTTAATGAGCTTATATACAAACCTGTTGCGCTTAGTTAATGACCAAGTCTGGCAGCTCATTATATTTACTTGCTGGCCCAATAATTAAGTAAGCTGGCGTCTAACATTAAAGTCATATGGTCTTCTCAATCAGACCTTTGTATTTTCCATCATTTAGGTTCAGTCCAATAATATTGCTTGGCTTTGTTTTTCAGTATATGATAGAAACAAACACATTTCCCCAAAATAGCTTTTTTTTTTATCATTAGCGTAAATAACTGAGGAAATAATGGTTGTATGATGTACAAAGGAATCAAATTGTGTTTACACAAAATATAAAAAGTTAATGAATGGCATGACAAATGTAAATTATAACAGAAACAGATTTGTTCCAAGCTGCAGAAATTTCCGAGAAGATGCCTCAGCTTTAATAGAAATAGTTTGTACTTGAGTGAAAAATATTACTTTATATTTCAAGAGAAAATATACTTTGCATTCAGTCTGAACAAACCTTTCACAGCGGATATTTTAAGGACGCCTGACCTAACTTTAAGGAAATTAGCATGAGGGAATATGAACACTAAAAGTGTGCTTCACTACTATGAAGGATACTGTGTTTCTTGGATAGCATAACCCATTAGCACACATGCAACAGCCCGGTCTGTCAGGTTTGTGTCTGGGAGAGTAATGACTTTGGCTGCAGATCTTACCAGTATTAAGTACCTCTGCTCAACCTCCCAAAAATGTGTCCCAGGGCAGAACAAAAAAGATGGACAATGACAACCTTGTCAGCGGTGAGGTGTTGTTAAGCCAAGATAAATCTGCACACAGGTGTCTGCAGAGGATGTGTCCTGTTACTCATATGCAAATCTGCTATCAACACAAGATCTGTGATATCTGCTATATAATAAATCTGTAAAACTTACTTTAGAAAAGGCTTTTTGTGGCAGTTGTTTTCTCTTACCAATCCTTTTTCTAACCAGTGCACTAACAGCCGTTTGCCAAAATGGGATCATGCTCTACTAAAAAACCATATAGAGATAAAGGTTCAATAGCCTGTGTTGGTGTGATGAAACGGGTTAGCATGTATGTACAGGTGATATCAAGAAAGAGGAGAATCCTGTCGTGATTGATTCAGCAATATGTCAATCAATATGTGACCTCTGACTTTGGAAACCCATTAAAGAAGTATTTAGGGCATATGCACTATTTGGTGATCTATCTCTACTTTTGAAGTTACTGTTAAAAGCACATGATAAAACTGCTTGTTGAGAAACTGTATAGTATGAAGATTAATGGTCCAGGGGTCAAGTCTCTCCACAAAAGTACAGTTCTAGCAGTCACTAAAGCCCTCTAAAGTTGAGCAAGGACTGAAGTTGGTCCTCGCTCTACTGCTGATCTCTGTTACTGGACAGACGATGACAATTATCCTGATAAATCATCTGAGACACTGCACAGACTTGCAGGCTGATGTTTCTTGGGCTCTCTGTCATCTACGTGTGAAGCCGACAGTTTTCTCATTTTGTTACCAACCACTGTGACTGGCTTCCACACACAGACTAACAGGCATGGCTATTTCCATCTCATTCCTACAGTCAGTGGGTTTGTAATGTCTTGTTTCTGATATGTTGTAAACTCATGCTGTTAGTGGCTGTGTTCTTTACCCTCTGCCTCAAAGTTTTCTGGATCACTTGCTTAAGAGAAACAACAAAAACTGATGTTAATGCTTGTGTTGAAAACCAACCCGTTGAAAATTAGAGCCAAAGAGTACAGGTAATTATCAGGGTATGTGGTTTGCTCTTCCTCGGTCTCTCTTTTGACTCTTATAGATAATAGATGTACGCTCAGTATCCATGCAAATGCTTGGCAGACAGTTCAATTCCTTCTGGATGAGAGAGGGGGGGGTCTCTCTCTCTCTCTCTGTCTCGCTCTCTCTCCCTCTGTGTGTGTCTGTGTCTCCTTCCCTCTCTCTCTCTTTCCTTGCTGGCAGCAGCGTCTGTACTGTTGGCAGGAGTGACCAGAATAAAAACAGCAACACCAGACGTAGAGGAGGAAAAAAAGCAAAGTGATCCATTGAACCAGAGTCTTTGCCCTCTTCTAATTACGTAGAGTCCCATATCTTTTCCCCCCTTTTTTTTTTAACCCTTTTCCCTACTCTTTTGAGGGCTTGTGGTAATTAGTTAGAAGAGAATAAAACCAGCTGATCGGGAGAGGGGTGGTGCATTTTCGAGCGAGATGGCTAACAGAAACATTCTGTTGCTCTTCTGTGGACTCTTCCTCTTAGCACTGATTCAGCCCTCTCTTCAAGGAGGTAAGTGTGTGCTACAGGTGAACTGAGCATTATCTTTGCTTCATCAATCACAGGCTTAGAACAGGTGCAATTTATTTTTATGTGCCTATTTGTCGCTCAGAGACATACAACTATCTTAAGTAATTCAATTTTCTTCTGATGCTTATCAGTGAGTACTCTCACTTATTTTATTTAATTGACAAACTATATGTATTTTTTTTTATTCATAGTAATTAAGTGTACATTTATATGAAATAAAAGTATTGTGTCCAGTGCTAACTTTGATTATTTTATTGTTTGTTTTTTATAACTTAAAAAAGACAGTTCTGCAATTGTGTATTATGTAAACAAATATGTATTTTTGTTTTGGTGATTGAAATACTTAAGACATAACCCTGTATCATACATTTATAATAATTCTAATTCAAACCTAAGTAACCATTTATTTGTGTGGTTCTATACTACTTTTAATATATTTTAGATAGTTAAATTCCATCCTACACGCACACACACACACACACACACACACACACACACACACACACACACACACACACACACACACACACACACACACACACACACACACACACACACACATTTACGCATACATAGTGTATGTTTACATGGCTGCAGACCATATCCTATAACATGTCAGGAAGAGAAGGTTTTCCAGCTGGTCTCTCGTTCCACTTAGCAAAACCACTTTAAATTCACCCCTGGTGAACTCCCAGGTAGACACACAGTGTGTGTGAGTGTCAGGTCTTCTCTTGAAGAATCCATGAAGCAGAAACATGCAGATTTGAGGGGTTAGACTTTATGAGTTATTCAGTCCCCAACTGGAAAACATATTTAGCGTCTGGGTATTCTGGAGTCTAGTTAATTTTTTGTTTGTATTTGCTTAAAGAACACAGCTGTTTATGTTCCTTATCTTCCAGTCTCCTTTTTAGATTCCTAAGAAACATATTGTCCATATAAAGTCTAATTTTTCCTAACTAGTTTATTAGCCTCCTCTTATTTGATCATGTTGACAAAGTCTCTTTTTGTCAGGTCATAGATTGTATCCGCTAAACATTTATTTAGCAAATTGTCAGGCCAATCATGTAGTAGGTAAAGGGGCCAACACATTTCAATATTGTCTTTGAAGCACTTTGATCGCAAGTGTTGAATCCATCTATATCAAATCTTTCTGTGGCGCTCAAACTAGTTCCTTCAGTGCACTCAAACTTTGGAGGGAAAATGCTCTCTATATCGGGCAAGGGTCAATTATCTGCGAGTAACATGAACCTCATTAACACCCAATCCAGCCATTTAATGCTTCTGCACAGAAAACACCTCTTACGCTTGCGAAATTCAACGTTTGAATTATGGTCTAGTGCAACGCTTTTCCATGGACAAGTGTAAATGAGTTATGGTCCTTGAGGAAACATCTGGAAAGGAGTATGCTAATAAATATGCCCTCTGTCATGTTACCATATAACCTTGTACAGGTACTGTAGTGTCTTTGCTGGTTCTCGCTCGTACGATGGAGGAGGCAGACTTAGCTTACATTCTGCAAACAAACATCTGACACATGGATACAGTGAGTTGGATATTATTCTTATCAAAATGAATTTATGTTGACACGGCTTGGGCTCAGTGGCCTCTTTTTTTTATCGCTACATTTGATAACTAAATCAAACCCAGACCTAGACGGTTGATACAAATATTTGAATACATTCCTCAATTTAGGAATTTAATCTTTCATTTTTTTTTCACTACCCTAATAAAATGAAAAGTGAACAGCTGATAAGCTATTTGTTAATTATTTTTGAAGTGATAGTGAAATGTTATCCTTTTTCTCTGTTTCTTTACTTGACATAATTTGTATTCCTCCAGAAAACATCAAAGCCAACTGGTGGAGTTGTACCAAAGTCATTATTTTAGCTTTTTATGACAGTTAATTCTGTCAGCACGATTCTGATGGGCCAGTGGGAGATGAGAAGGGGAAAATGCTGCTCAGTCTCAGAGGTTGTGGGATGTTTTCTTTAGTGCTGCTGTAAGCCAGTTTGCCTCATTTGGCATTGACCAAGTTCAGCACTGAGACTTCAGAGGAAATTTTATACATTAATCATTGACACTTGCCTGGCTGTAGGTGAAGTTAAATGAAAACAGTGCAGATTTGATGGCATGCTTGAGTTGTCACAAAGCACTTGTGATGAATTGCAGCACTCCTGGTAGATACCCAAACTGATTGTCTTGAGTCCCCAAGCAAGTGGTGCTCCAGGCTTTAATGGTAGTGTGTTATGGACATCTATCTGGCTGTAATCCCTCTTCTGGCAAGGTGGAGTGCCAACCACAGCATACTGGATTAATGTGACACAATGTGTACAGTAGGCATCCCGGTGCTCAACATCTCTACTCTGTAATTAAAGAAATAGACCATTTGAAGTCCTGTCTGAGCAAGACATGGAGGTTTTTTGTTCAATTTCTTCAACTTCTTCAATGCCGGACCCATAAAGGCCTTTTAATTTGTTGATGTTGAATGGTTTTGTGCAATTTGTAGTAAGGTGACCTCATTCAGTACCCATTTGGGAAGGAGCCTTTTGGTTTCAAGCACTGACTGACCAAGGATTGCTATTGTGAAATAACTGTTATTCCATGTATTCATATCTTACTCTGGCACACATCCTGGGAAAGTGTTAGGAGATTGGACAATCCACAGTTTGCAGTTTTATATCAAAGCATGTTGGCTGGCTGGGAAGTCACTTTCTGGATCAAAGCTCCTAGCCAGAAGTGGTTACTAACATTTTTCCTATCACCATTTTTACTGTAACTACTGTTATGAGTGTCGTAGGGATCAGACCGGAGGTTTGGGAGTGATGGGTTGTTTTAATATAGACCTCTAATTTAAATGATCGCACTGTGAATGGGTACAACTCCTTTGCACAAATACCATAGTGCAGGGATGTCAAACATGCAGCCCGTGGACCAAAACCGGCCCGCCAGTGGGTCCAATCCGGCCCACGGGATGACTTTGCAAAGTGTAAAAATGTTTTGTTTTGATCATAAAGTAAAAGCCTTTGTAGATCACACTGTGATCAGTAAGTTGTAACACACGTGGAAATGATAAACTAATACTATTGTTTTCTTAAACAATTTCAGGTTGTTCATAATGTTTTGTAAAAAGATTATGTTTGAACATTTTCAGAATGTACTTGCACTAAAACGAAGGGAAACATTTGGAGTTGTCGTTATTTATAGGTTATTATGCTCTGATTTTACTGGTCCGGCCCACTTGAGATCAAATTGTGCTGTATGTGGCCTCTGAACTAAGTGAGTTTGACACCCCTGCCATAGTGTATATAAGAAGTGGATGTAGTCACTGTGACATCACCCATTGGTTTGTGGACTACCATTTTGAAGTCTCAAGTTTGCCATTTTGGCCGTTGCTATCTTGTTTTGTTTTTTGGAACTAGACGTGACTGTATTTGGACGAGAGGGTGACGTTAGTAAGGAGCGAGGCCATCATAGGAAATGCTAATTTAGCAGTCAGCTTGGTTAGCAAGGGGCATCTGTAATTCACGTTAACTGTGATATTAATTCAGAACTTTAATTTGGCTAGCAAAAAACAAAAGGTACTTAATGGAAGGAATCAACAGTACAACCAAATGCTGAACAATGCCACGTCGGGGTAGTGGACCCGTGGTAGCAAATTATCAATAACAAGGTAGCCACGCCCTAAAGCATACCCTGCTTTGTCATCTGTTTTACTTTAATAGGACCATAAATTCATCAGGAACAATTTTACTGAGGTAATATATCAATTGAGAATTTTTGCTGGTAAAATCAATATTGGTAAGACAAATGTAAATATACATAAAGACACACCACACTGGGTCTTGGAATATGATGATATATACCTTGAGATAACGGATACTTGTCAACCAGTAGAGTTTTCCTTACTATTATACGGTGTTGTGACCCAGCTCGGCGAGGGAAAAGGGAGTAACATACACCAGATGTTTATGGTAAAATAAAGTATAGTTATTGATGTAATATGGACAATTGTCAAACAATTGCTTTTAAAGACACAAATAGAACAAAAGGAGGGCTCTTAACACGAGAGCAATGAGGCGTCAAAGCCAAACTAACAAAAAATAAACCCCAACTTAAACCAATTCTAAAACAAAACTCGGGGTGAAAACTGGATTAATACAAAATACATAACAAGGCATAAATAGCGCCGGAGCACCTAACGTGCTTAACAAATATCTCTAAACAGCTTGTTCACCAAGCTGACGATCAAACTATCACCAACTAAAGAATGTGAACAGCTTGCACGAAATACGAAACAAGTACCATGTTCAGTATCCAATAAACAACATTCAATCTACTCTGTATACAAGCGCTTCAGTCTCAGACCCAAACAGAATGCATATGGCTGACAACACCAGCAGCCCCGACTGTCGGGCTGGCCAGGCAGTTGTAGCTTCTGGTCTCTCCAGCGTCCCTTGGATTGGTGGGCCGGAACAGGTACACGCCAATCACAACTCGGTCGTCATCAAGGTGGGAGGAGAGGTATTGTTGCAGCAAATCAAGGGCCGGGGATCACACATCCTAATCTGCATACCTAATAGGGAAACAAGGTGCAGACATCCACATAATAACCCCCACAGATACCTAAGGCAGACGGCATTGGCTGTGGCCGTAACAACGGAGAAAGCCTTTCTCATGGACTTCTATACAATTTTAAACTTTTTTGTTGTTGTCACACCCTTCTGGCCCCTACAAAGAATGCAGGTTTGAGGCACTTTTACATTGGCTTCACTTTTCAGACCCGGAGGTTGTCCCTTGCTCTGTACTTTTTTCACTATCTGTTGTTTTACCTTTTGTAAATCTGAAGGACTACTTGATGCAATATAATTCCTTAATAAATGAATGTCTGAGTTGCTATAATGTTGGATCACAAATCAGCTAATTAAACGTATACAGCAGGGGTGGGGAACCTTTTTCCTATCAAGGCCCATTTTCATTTTTACAACATCCTTCGAGGGCCATACTAATTATTGAACTCATAACCTCTGCAATTATTTTTAAGACGCAGCCCATTCATTTCACTTTTCTTTTATGCTGTGCAAAAAAAGCTACTTTTTATCCGTGTATCTTTCTGTTTTATCAGAAATCAGAAATCCTTTATTAGTCCCACGACGGGGAAATGTATCACAGCAAAAGAACATATGAAGTAAAAAGGCAGTACACAATAATTAAATAGAGTACAAAATAATTTAAATACCAAGAAGTTGATAGAAAATAAAGTGAGTATTGCACATGGCAGTGATAATTGCACAGCAGTGGTGGAACAGTCTGTTCTTGGTGTGGTGGTCTACCTCTCTATCTCTGCATGTTTGTATGTTACGCTCTGCAGAGAGCTGCTTGTTGAGCCAAACTCCGCCGAAGAGCGTTAACTTTATCCAAACGCACTCGTCCTTTCAGCTCGTACAGTTCGTGCAGTAATGACGCTCGAGATTATTTTTCATCACTGCAAGCGCGTCCGCACAAACTAGGCACACTGGCCTTTTACTTCCACAAAGAAATAATCGTTCGTCCATTTCTCCTGTAAAGTGCGACATTCCGCATCCACCTTTCTCTTTTTTACACTCGCCACGCTGCGTTCGCTGATGTCAATAATATTGAAGTTTTTTGACATGACGTGACCACGTGATGACACGTTCCGCTCGTGTTGTGTTCAAGGACCCCGACCTTGGCCAGGAAAAACAGTCAGTGGCCCGTTTAAAATATTGGCGTCTAGTTTTTGTTTTTCTAGTGGATTTCTTTTACGTGCGTTTTACGAATTACCTCGAGGGCCTGATCAAACATTCTTGCGGGCCGGAGGTTCCCCACACCTGGTATACAGGTTTCTCACAAAGGAATCACTTTTACATATGGAGATGTAAATGGCATGTATACATTTAATGTGAGGGTATTCACATAGTAATGAGTCCTCCCTATTGCTCGAAACACATGTCAGTTAATAGTTTGTTTAGCTCTTACTCTTTGCTTGTGGATGAACGTCAGTCCTAGCATCTCCCAGTCAGATGTTTGGTCTGCAACCAACCACTGCCAAGTGTTCAACAAAGGAGCACATTAACTCAGATGATTCATTCCAGCCACTCTGCAAGCAGCCCTCGCCAGGCTGTGAGCTGCTAGGAGTGTTCTCACTGGGCCAGCAATCTGAAATGGCTCCTGTCACAATGTTTTTATCTTGACCCCCCCACTGCCTACTGATGTCAAAGCTATTCTAGGTTTACAAACAACATGACAACATGAGCACAACATTAGTATAAAAAATATCTTTTTTTAAGAAAATGCCATAACTGATGAGGAACTGATGGTAATATAATAGCATTCTGATTAAACACATTACGTCAATATAATCAAGTCCTCTGGCATGAAAACATTGTATGCTGTGTTGTATTAGTTTTTGTGCACTTTTTTAGTGGGAGAGTGGAGGTAAACATGGCAGCTTTAGGCCTTTGGCATCATCAAGTTGGTCTAAACCAAACAAAACAGCATTTTTGTAAGTGTTTGTTTGGTTTTACCAACACAACTATTGGAGAACATGTCCAGTTTCCACATACTCTTTTTAAATTCACTGCAGACTGAACTAGATGATCATGAATTTTTTTCTCATTCACATAAATCATAAATGTTATGCTTTCCCTGTTCAACTACAAGCTTTTAAACGTTGAACTTTCAAAATATTGTTCATAAATCTTTTTGATGATTCGTCACTCTGTCCTGTTCTTTCTCACAATTTAGATTTTGGGCCACAATATTTCATTCTAAAGTGCAATTTCAGTTTTGAAAACAAAAACTTGCTTTATGTTATATACTCGATATTTCAGCAGTGTTTACAACTCTATTTTCAGGTATTGCTTCGGTTAATTTCTTTTTATTTGATTGAATAATGATACGATTAGAATCAGGTCTTTGTAGGGGTAAAAATATTGCTTTCTGTCGCTGTGAATTTGCTTGCCAGTACATACCTCAAACTGATGTCCTACTTCAGAGTAGTATCCTTAAGACAAGGTTGATCAAGTGTAGAAAGTGAAGGTGGAGTCAGGTTGAGGAGGGGGCAAGAAAAAGATGGACCCATTTATTTATTTATTTTTTTGATGCTACTCACATTCTCTTCCTCCAGCCTCCAACATGCTGTGGAAAATAGACTGATAGTGGACCAGCTGTCACATAACCCGTCTGATAATGGGAGATGTAAAGGCGCCAGCAACCACAGTGTTTGCTTCACTGCTCTGTTGCTCTGGGTTGCAGTATGGGAGCTTTTCATAAACCCAGAGAACCAAACCTCCTCTTCTGGGACAGTGGCTTGGATATGTCTGAACACAGCAAACAGGTGTTAGTTTGCTAAAATATTTTTTCATTTTATCGAAAGCGATGGGAATAGTGGTGCAGAATTGTGTAAGTGTCAGGTGGTCAAAGTAGTTCAAACACATTACAGATTAGTTTTCCTCAAGACTTCCCAAACTATGGGGAGTGCAGCTCTGTGATCATGAATAGTAGTGGTCCTGTAAGTCTTTTGTAAAGGACGGGGAATGTCGTAATTATCATGAGTGAGGTTTCATGTCTGAGTGTTGTGTTTGTACTCAACATTGAGTTTTGCAAGTCTTTGCACAATGCATCTTGTTCCATCTCTCTTTTGCATTTAATTATGAAGTAAAAGTCCAATTATTAATCAACCATAGCGCAGGGCCGTGGAAATGTCACATTACTCGCCAGCTTGGTGTAATTTAAGTCAAAATAAGTCACAAAGAGCAAATTGTAAAAACTCATTACCGTGGGAGGCACTACGGAAAAACACGTCATTGGCTTTGGTTTTATTCATCAACAAAATAAGTTTTAACTTACAATTACCTAATTTCTCCTATTTTGTCATTATTTGTGAGACCAATAACCCATATCACCCCAGTGTTTTAAGACGGTATACATTTTCCACATAGACTGTGGATAAATTCATGAATCACATAGATTTGTTCTGTGGGCTGTATTGCCTATATTGACGCTCAGGCAAATAGTTGATAATCATGTAATTTCCTACTTTCTAGGCCAGCACTGATGCAATAAACACCAAAGGCGCTGGATACTGTCCTTTCCACTTGTTAGCTTGTGTCTGGTGGACTACGTTATTTTATCAAAATTCAAAACAAGGGGATTGGATAGACCAAAACACTTACATACACTTATGTTGTGTATGAAAATAATTTGTATCTAAGCCTTTGAGCTGCTCACTTGGTTCTCTTTGTGTTGTAAAAATACAAATTAGATTCCTCTGAAAACTTAAATCTGATTATGAAATATCTCAGCAGTTGTGCTGCCTTGTTAAATCTGGGATTTAATAACCATGTAAAAAATGTCAAGTGGTGACAGCATTTTCCCCTTTTTTAAAGGGAAAAATTCATCCTGAAACACTTCTGTGTTAATAAAGATTGCTTTTATACAGTACATTCTACTGGGGTTTGCTAAGGGATTCTTGGAAATGTTTGAAATCACTGTGACATCACAAGATAAGATGGGCTGAGGGAAAATGGGCATACAATAAATTATAAGAATTCCAGACAGAAAAACAACAATACACAGAAAATGATTCTAACCCGGCCACCATGTCCCTGTGAGCTACTGTTGTGCAGATTTTGTTTTAGTTCTCTCCTCTCCTTTCCTCCGCTCTGTCTCTGACTGTAGGTGTGTGCGCGCACGTGTGTGCATGTGTGTGTGTTTTGGGAGCTGAGCCTCGCCCTTTACGAAACAGAGGAGAGAATGTGAATGCGCAAAGCAACGCAGTAGACACTGAAATGTGCACATAAATTAGATGAATAACATAAGCGTTTAGTTTATTTAATAAAAGAGCACCTGTTCAATGTGAAAGTGAGCCCATATGGAGAATATGTCAGGGAAATAATGTATACAATAGTCTCAGGACTTGTTCTATAAACACCCCGTTATTAACATAGAAACATTGCAGGGAGTGTCAGTATCTCACTCCAGTACCATGTAGCTTTCATATCTGCTTGACTAATTCCTGTTTTGCTGAACTGGCAGCTTTCCTAACTTACTGACAACCTGTTGACTGTGAGTCTTACAGTTGGACCAAATTCAAATCCAAAGTGGAGATGTGATGAACTCAAATCACTGTCAGGATTCTTGTGAGTGCATTTACATCATCACCCTCCTAATGCACTCAGAGTAACTCTGGGCTCAAACTGCAACAGTAAGAAATGCCTATTCAGTTCACAACAGTCATTATTTAACTGATGGCAAGAAGGCTTTTTGCTTGCTTCTGTAATTTATTGATCGTCTTTCCCTTTTCACATCATCTATCTTAACAAGGTATAAAGTTCTCTCATATATTGCTCCAGTGTAATGAACCTGCCCCAAGCTGAACATCATAGTCTTTAGAAATGGCTTCTAATTTGACTTGGCTTAACACATAAGGCTGTATTTCTTATCTTTTGATAGATAAGCCATTGTTTCGGCAAGATCAGATCCCTAATAAAAGTCACCACATGGTAATACATTTTCAAATCTTCTTTCCGGTTTTTTATTCAGCAACATTAATCATGTCACAAACACTCAGGGCAAACTCTCGACTGGAGTCGACTGTTAAATACATTTTGCCTCATCTAATCCTTTGTGCTCTACAAGTCAATCTTGTGCTTCACACACATTCCAGCACATTCCCATGACCTGGCTGAGTTCACAAGGAACGTAAGCGCATGATGGTGATGATAATATTTAAGGACAATTTTGAATAAATCTTCAAATTTATGAAGGTAGGTCAGGTCACTTGGCAGAGGTCAGTGAATGCCTTATTTGGATGCAGGGTCTCGGTGAACCTAATGCACTCTGTAATAGTGGTACAGGAGCATTATGGGATTCTGAGCGAAAGGAAAACTGGAGCAGACACAGACTCCCTATGGCCTCGCTTTCTGTGCCGAGACAGGAAATCCTCCTTTTGATTGTGAAATGAAGGAGCAAAATTGAGAACAATCACTCCAACCCCGTCGTGTGGTTCCTTCACCTGAAATCTGGACCCAACGGCACGGGCAAACTGACAGAGACAAAAACCCCATACACATTCATATTACTGGCATTCACTTAGACATTTATAATTGAATACATGACTCTGGACTTTATTATTTATTCTTCATTTTTATTTAAGCCTGCAGGATTTTGAGTTCTCTTTTCGGTCAGTCCTCAGTCTTACAAGGCCAAATCTGAAAACTGATTAGTTCTACCATCATCCAGGTCCTAGATCAGGATGAGTTAAAAGTCCACCTCCCTCTCATCTGTCCATTCGTTCATTCATGGAGTCATTTTGTGTCCAAAGCCACAGCTGCTGCCATAATTTATACTGCTGCTGACAAAAAATTAAATTAGGGCATATCATTACATTGCACATGACTATACTCCAAAACCCTTATTGGCAAATCACTTTTTGCGCAAATGTTCTTTTTCTCTTAAACAAAAACAGACACATTTCTAATTGTACTTACTTAAACACAACTTAAACAAAAGCAGTTATATCAACACTTTCAGAATCTGCTGTTTAGTTTTAGATTTTCTTAACTTCCTCCACAAAATGAAAGCATACTCTCTTGCTCCTTTTCTTTACCAGCCAGTCATCCCACACCTGATAGTTCTCAGCTATAATATCTTCACAACCCATTCAACAGTTGATTCTTAGAGTATGTTTCTGGATAATGCACTTCTCTGGTTTCTTCCAGTAATCGGCATAGACTGCTCATTTTTTGTAACCTCAGCAGTACAATAGTAAGAATACTGATGTTATTGGACACAAATCCATTAAATATGTGACGGCGTGTGTAAAAGTTCAAAGCCTTCTTCAGTGCAATGAAGCCGTATTCAGGCATACTTCATAATCTGCATACATTTTTACTTTTTTGGCATTCTTCAGTGGCATATGTCAGGAATTTTCATTCAACTAAATCGGACAGTAAAACCTTGTAATGTTCTTCCCCTAATGGCCACACTCGGTGAACAGAACTCAAAGCACAGTATTCGCTAATAAACACATGAATGCCTTTGACATGTGGTTTGAGGTAATAGCTATTAAACATAATCATTGTGATACTGTAGCCCCATTCTCGCCATTGCGTTTTGTTTTTAGTGATATAAACCAGGTTTTTCCTTCAAATAAAATAACTTTATTTTTGGCCTTAGCTCAACAGTCTCGTTGGATTTAGCTGTTAGTCGTCCCGTGACAACTGGAGGCATTTTCTTTTCTTTTTTAAATCCTCCCTTTATTTTATTTCTTTGCTGTTCCTTGCACACATGAAGCCACCATGTCTGGGATCCAGAACAACCATCTCAGGGGTTACTCTGGGTTGATGCCAAAAATCAGTAAAGAAGTGATGCTAGGAGAATATAGGTGGGGCGCTGAAGGTGTCCACGGTGCTGCAGCAGCTTTCTGAGAGAAGGTCTCCAATTGCAATACTTCATCAGAATGAAAACAATTAGAATTTTCTCATAATCAAGCCTATGAAGTTTTACTTTTGTTTTTTCACTTTGGCTCTGGCTGCAGCTGCTGTGTTCATATTTTATTGTATTTTTATTGCATTACGATAAAATAATTTGATGGCTAAGAATTGTTTGGCCACACTTCTGGATAGTGTCACGCTTGTTGGTGATAGACAGGATGAACTTTTCTTTCTCCGTTGTGTGTTCCAGGTGTGTATATACCACATGGTGCTGGGATTGGACCAGGAGGCACTGGACCAGGAACTGGATTCTTTCCAGGTAACAAGAGCCTCCGCTGACGGTCTGGACAGTTTAAACAAAAATAATTCACAACACAGCCACAACAAACAGTCTGTTTGTCTTTAGCAGAGGTATAACAGGTCAATTATACTACTGTGTAGACCAAAGGTCCAAGTATAAAACATTTCTGAGTGATATATTAATGTGAAAAGATAAAATGATTAAAAGAAAAATAATAAATATATATATCAAATTTTGCCATCAAAAACAGATGATGCAGTATATCAGTCATATTTATAGAAAATAGAACATAGATCTTGAAGCGCACGCTTCTGTATGGACCTCTGCTCCGTCAAATTATAGAAACATATGCATACATGTATAAAATGCCACTTGTGTCCTTAGAGAAAGGAAGACCTCAGCTGATGTAATGATAAATTGCTGAGCCAAAGAACTGTCTATTACTTTACTACATATAGGCGTACCATAACTCCATACTTTGTATGATTGTTGTTTTACAAGGATCTGCTGGAGGAGTCCCTGCGGGCTATAAACCAGCTAAAGCTGCAGGTGAGTAGAAGAGACATTAGATTTATGATTTCTTTCCCCCATGTACTCTATAAAAAGCGTTTATAAGAATCGCATCTGGTTTATTGTGAACTGGTGCACTACTGTTTCAGTGATTTGAGTATAAGAAACTAAAAACTGTTTGTTTCTGCAGGAAATTATATTTTAATATATTTAGAAATCAGTCTTGAATAAAAAATGTAATTTAGAAAATAATGTTATTTGCCTCATGATCACCTGATACCTGGAGGATTTTTATGATTAATGATATGTTTAACTCGTTGCTTTATGGTTATTCAATAGTTCTTTCAATAAATGATGTTACTTTATTCTTTCAATCATTTATTAAACTTTATGCTAGGTTGATCTGAAACTAGCTGCAGAAATATATACTCGTTATAAATTAAATCTTCTTGGACAATCCTGATTGTCTTGTCCAAATGGCCATTCCCCTTTGTACTTATTGCACAACCAAAAATATTCTAGCTCATGGTTATACACATCCATAGCAGATGCACTCGGCTCTGCATGCACAGTCCACTTTACATCACTAACAATAGGGAGTGTCCTGCTATGAATTCAGCTCCCATTTACTAAACTAGTTTGACCCTGTGAACCTTTTTGTTAGAAGTACTAAAGCCTTGACTGCAGGAAGAACTGATGTGATGAGACTTAGGAATTGTGATTTCCTTTAATACTGCGAGTGGACATTTGTCCGTTGGATGTTTGCAATCAAACAAGAAGAATTAGTTGTAAAGACCAATTTCTTGTTAACACTCTGCTTCGGTTTGGTCAGATCTGGAGGAAACACATGGTTGAATTTCCTTGTCACACCATCATAAGCCAAGTATAATGAAATCCTAGGGATATTGTTGCGGCAATAAACAATATGTGTGGCGCCAACCACTGTTGTTTAGCCAGTTTATTGGAAAAAATTATAGAGGCTTGAGGTTTGCAAATTTGAGGCCTGATGTCACATTTCTCAGTGGTAAGTAATGGTTATCGTAATCTTAGCAATGGCATCCCTGAATAATGGCATGACGACATGACACGAACATTGTTAGCAGATGATAATTATAAATGTTGACAACAATAATAATCACTGTGTTTGACCCTGAAAGTAGGAGGTTATGGCGGTGGAGGCCGTGGTCTGGTGCCAGGAGGCGTTGGGTATGGTCATGGCTTGGGCGTTGGAGGACTGGGAACAGGTATGAAAATAAAATAAAAACCTTGCATACACTTTGTTTTGTTGTTAACCATATTCAGGCCCTTATTCCAATATGTCTATGTCATTAATTGAAAAAAGGCCTGAATGCCTGTAGAATAGAGAGACAAATCATTTTAGCTTACTATTTTGCAATCTTTTGAACATTTGAAAACTGTAAAACACTGCCTGTACCATGTTTTATAGGTCTTTTGAATGACATTTGAA
Organism: Cottoperca gobio; assembly: GCF_900634415.1. Classification (NCBI taxonomy): domain Eukaryota; kingdom Metazoa; phylum Chordata; class Actinopteri; order Perciformes; family Bovichtidae; genus Cottoperca; species Cottoperca gobio. The sequence goes on along the minus strand of NC_041367.1, from coordinate 9,906,697 downwards.
TCTTGATGACATTTGAATTCTTTAAAATCATGTTAAGACAAAATGGAAATGATTGTTTTTATAGATAATCGTAGACAATGTTTGATAGTCTCACATGCATTACATTTTTTTCACTTATTTTCACACAACAGGACAAGGTGGAAAGCCCCCTAAACCAGGTATGTTAGAAAATGTATGTACCTAAGTGGTGCGAAGTTATAGAAAGCAGGTTTTTATCTTGTATGTAAATATTTTGAAATAGTAAAATACATCCACATTTTTCTTTTTCTTTTTTACAATGAACAGTTTTTTGTTGTACTTTGAAGATGTTGTCCTAACCCTGTGTTCTTACCGTACAGTACAGTAATAGCTGTAAAGCAGTGCTGTAATGGAAAATTCCTTTGCCCTACATATACTGTTGAAGTGCTTTGAAAGGAAGGAAATACAATGTATTGTTATGGGGTGGATCAAGAAGGGTTAATGTATAGACTACATTATGTTCACACGCCAATAGAATAGGGAGACCTGCACAGACTCAGGGGTCAATGAGTCTTTTGATTGGTTGTCACCAAATATTTCTTATCACCCCTGTGTTTTTGTCGGGCTTAGTTCCCAGTAGCTTGGCAGCTCTTTGGGGCGTCCTGATTTGGTGGGACCATGCAGAGATTCCACGCCTCTTACACATCTGCTGTATTAGGGAGTGATGATTGGCACAGTGCAAACGGCCATCAACGCCTGCCAAACAATGGTGCCAGAGTACTGATTAATGTTATTGCAATGTTAGACCCTTACAATATCTGGAAACCTCCGTGTTGAAATTTACCACGGCCCTTCTCTCCATACAGTAAATATTTTCTTTGCTGTGCCACACTCTAACCTGCATTGGTGCTTTAGCAATGTTTAGCCATCGTTGAATTTCCGCAAGCATTACTGATACAATCTCAGCCTACCTCCTATGTGTTTAGAAAGATAAGGAAACAAGCAATCGTTTTATAGTCCTGATAACACATAGCGCCTCTGGAGTGCCACACCTACCTCGCCAACCTCTAACAAGAGTCGCAGGAGAGCCATTTTGTGAAAATGACCTAATATCCAGTATTTGGTGGAGGTTTATTTTGGCTGGGATCAGCAGAGGTTAACTTAGAAAGTATTGTCCTGGCTTTTGTATGCATTTGAGTTTTTCCTCTAGTGCAGGGGTGTCCAAAAGGTCGATGTCGATCGTGAGTGTAGTTCGGGTAGATCGCGCGCACCGTTTAAGTTAAATAAATAAATAAATATATTCCTCCAAAGGAACCCCGCGCCCCCTGAAAGTTTTTTGTTTTTTTCTTGCCTTGCGCGTTCACATTCCGCTCCGCTCGTTCCCACAAACACACACGAGCGCACACACCTACAGTCAGAGACATAGCGGAGGAAAGGAGAGGAGTGAACTACGCACCAGCACCAGCATAATCTTTTAAAGGAAACAAGAGATTTAGAATCACTAAGGAGTTGTAATATGTTCCGCTTCATGGTAATTGTGTTCAGTAATCTGAATGTTGGGTTCCATCAGTGGTGACTTTTCATGTTGCTATTTTCCCATTCCCTCAGCTATGAAGTTATCCAAATTCGGATATGACAGCTTTTTTTATGAACCTTACAAGTAAAGTTTCCATTACTATTCAAATGTACGTCTACAGTGCACCAGCAGGTTAGACTCTCACGATGGCTGCATCTGCATCAGTTAGTCAGTGTTTGGCTTGTGTCGCAGAAAACATGCCTGAAGAAAGTATTTACTACCAGGATATGAAAATAGTTGACTCTATTTATTAACCATTAATATCTGAAGCAGGATTCTGTTTCTAAAGAGACACAACTGCAAACAACGGTAAACTACTCTTAGATGCACAGTCACACACACATTAAGAAAGCTGCCATTCATTCTTATGTGGAAGCCAAGCAGAGACTGTACATACCACAGATACGCACCTTGCCTGGCCAGTAATGGAGAACAGCAGCTGGCTATGTGAGTAGCGTGACTGCAGAGAATTGCAGAGAATTGCAGAGTAGCTCGTGCAAGACCTTGTAAATGTTACACTAATTGTGACGCCTGTCGGCATCCAGCTTTTGACAAAACACTGAAAGCTGGAAAGAGTCACCTTCTCTTTATGAACAGCTGCTGTACGCCTTCTCCTTTCCTGTGTTCCCTCAAGCAAAGGTGGAATCAATCCTCATGTTGTAGTTGCCAAAACTAGCGTCTCTTCACTTTCACACAGTGTTAAGGCAGTTAATAGGGAATATAGAGGTAATAATATTAAATAATTTTATTTATAAGCGCACTTTTCATTTGCGTAAACAAAACTCAAAGTGGCACAGAGTAAAAACGATGAGAAAAATATACATTTAAAAAAATTAAATAAAAACATTTGATCGACAGGCAAGACAACACTTTAAAATGGTTAGAGTCTAGCAAAATGCTCTGTTAAAAAGATGCGTTTTTAGGCCTGTTTTAACAGCATCCACAGTCTGTGGCGTCCTCAGATGTTCAGGGAGAACATTCCACAGTCTGGGAGCGGCAGAGCAGAAGGCGCGCTCTCCCATGGTTTTGAGCTTGGTCCTGGGGGGAAGGAGGAGGTTAGCCTTTACAGAATGGAGGTTTCTTGTGGAGGTTTGTGGGGTGAGCAGTTCTCTGAGGTAGGATGGAGCATTTCCGTGAATGCACTGATGGGTGTAAAGGGAGATTTTATAATCAATCCTGAGTGAGATCGGGAGCCAGTGCAGGGATTTGAGGATGGGTGTGATGTGTTCGTACTTTCGCACTCTCATCAGGATCCTAGCAGCGTTGTTCTGGATGTATTGCGGCTTCTGGATGTTTTTGCTAGGAATCCCGATGAGAAGTGCGTTGCAGTAGTCAAGTCTGGAGGAGACAAATGCATGGACAAGCTTTTCAGCATCTGACAGAGAGAGTGTGGGCGGAGTTTGGCAATATTTCTGAGGTGGTAGAAGGAGTTCTTGCATGTTTGTCTGATGTGGGCCTCAAAGGTCAGGTGAGGATCCATTTTAACACCCAGATTGGTGACTGTTGATGAGAGTGGAATGTTCTGACCGGAGAAGGTGATGCAGGTTATGGAGGAGAACTGGACCTGATGTGGGGTGCCAACTAGAAGGGCTTCGGTTTTAGAGCTGTTTAATTGGAGGAAATTGTGCTTCATCCACGCCTCTATCTCCTCCAGGCAGGTGGATAATGTGGATGATGGCAGAGGTGCAGAGGGGGTTGGGTTAGTTCTGATGTAGAGTTGTGTGTCATCAGCATAGCAATGGAACGATATTCCATGCCAGTTGATGACACGACCAAGGGGGGACATGTAGATGGTGAAAAGAGTGGGGCCCAGGACAGATCCTTGAGGGACACCACAGGTGACAGAGTGTGTTTGTGATTTTGACACTCCCAAGGTGACATGCTCAGTCCTCCCAGTGAAGATATGAGGTAACTGTTTTTTCTGTTGGTGTCGTTTTATTATACTATTACAACAGTCTAGTTTAGGTTGAGAGAGGATGTGTCTGGTTGGGATATCTACAGTGTGTGTCTATGCTCAACTTGCCAGTTGACTCCCTTAAAGCAATACAAATTATAGATGATAGAAAACCAGCATGCTTCTCTGTCTCACCTTTCTCTCACTGTCTGAAAACGGACAACATCACACAACACTGCATCAATATTAGAGCAATGAAAAATGAAATGAGCAGTCAGAATCTATAAGAAATGTTATTCAGAATTTCTCTGCCTAGATTATATATATCACACGGTAGATTGATGAAATACTATAGTCACAACTGTGTTTTTAATATTTTGTCCAATCCTTTTATCAATGAGGATCTACACGACTACATAAAGGAAACATCTCTTAATATTGTTACGTGTCTAGGCACATAAAGTGTGTGGGAGGGGTGTGTGAAAGAAAATAGTAATGACTTGAGGAAACAAATTGAAGGCCGTCTGGCAGTTGGCGAGTTAGCATCAGCAGCTAGCAGCAGAACCCTCACAGGTGGCCGAGCCAAACTATGTCAGTCGTAGACGTTATTGTACTCGTTTTGCTGTTTTGTGGTTGATAAGAGATGGAAATTGTTGAAGTGAGCCTGATAACATGATCCTACTATACAACATTGTAATACAATAAAAGTCAGCAGCACTACAAACCACAACCTGCTTCGTGAAAGTAGGATTTATTGCAAGGTATGCGTTTTAGATAAGTATACCAAATAAGCTGGAGGCTGCGCATATATTGTCCACACATCTTATCTCACCTTTATGTTGGCTCTTCGCTGCCACAGAATAATCATAACAATGTGAAGTAATGGAAAAATAGTCCCAGCATGTTAGATGATAAAAATCATGCTTAGAAAAAACTGCAATGAACATACTTGAGTTGTAGCGTCTGACTGCAAAAGATACATAGGTGGTTTTGAGTTTTCACAAACACAAACTGGTACTCACTTCAAGGCTTTTGCTAGAAATATTCCTCATGTGCACTCACTCATTTTAAAGTACAAACGTTGGATCATTTACAATACTTTGTGCATCTTTCTGTGATTTAAAACACACAGCCCTTCAATACACCTGGTTCTTTTATCTTCCAACCCTTCAAACCCTCTGGTTCTTATCAGGGTCATTGTTTGAAGAAGCGTTGAGTGTACTTGTCTGCCTTACAACAGGCAAGGAAAGGCAGAAAGAAAGATACTGTGGATATTGGGAGGACAGGCTAAAGCAAGGGGAACGGAAAGGACCAATAACTCTTGCGAACATACCGTAAACTGTACAGTATATGTCATACACACACACACACACACACACACACACACACACACACACACACACACACGCACACACGCTTGCTTAGAGAGCTTGATAAAAGGAAGGCGGCTGATAGATTGAGATGAGGATGAAAGTGTTTAGCTAAAAGAAGATGAACTTGGAGGAGGTTTAGATTCCTGGAGCACATACGCTTTTCATTACTGGAGCTCAGACCTGTCTTCTACTGTCAGACTGCAAGCATCTGCATCTGAATGTGTGTGACTGTGAGGGTACGTAGATATGTATATGGTCTTCATATGTTTGTTAGCATATGTGAACACACGCACACACATGTAGACACAGATACACACAGGCACACATCCTAAGTAAGTGTAAGTGTGGCTTAGTCAGACACAAGAAATATGTTTGTGTCATTTTGGGTAAAAAACGTATCTTTCCTCTCCTCAATCTATCCTACACTGAGTCTCAGTGTCAAGCTTTCAATCTCTTGGAACTTGAACTGTCTGCAAAGAGCCACGCAACCCCCACACTTGACTAACATCCATCACAGCTTGTTAGTTCACGTTGGAAATGCCTGTAGCTTCCCAAACAATTTTTCTTGGATGATGTCACCAGATTATTCAATAATTCATCTCAAGAATTAATATGATATTGGACTAAAGCAAGATAAAGATAAGAGCTTTATTAGTTTTTAATGGTGTCTAATCAGTCACACACATCCCCACACTGAACCAATGCTTTCACTATGACTCAAAAACAAACTTTCACCAGCCTGTACTGTTATCATGATAGTTCTCTAATGAGCATGTTACCACCAATGAAAGTTCTTTCCATGCTGTGCTAGTTGATGAGCCATCCCTTAGCATGCTCTCATGACCTCTCCCCTGCTCCGTTTGCCAAGAGGTCTGGAGCCTGGACCGCTATCGTTGTCCATCTGGCAGCTGAGGCTAAGTGTTGTTTATGTAGTGATGGAGAATGAGTCCATGAAAACAGATCACTGGTTTAATGACCTTCTTGTAGTTATTGTGGACTGAAGTCTATTAAATCTGAGGGCCTGTTTAGTGGATTTGTGACCGAGTAAGTAATTACAATGTTTCCTGAGCTCGTGGATGTTTCGTTATGCAAGTCGATTTTATGTGTTCCACACTGGGCGAGTGTAGCTGATCTAAATGTGCAACACAATGGGGAAGAAGGTGACATATTTACATACATGGCATTTCAATAGTAAAAACATGGCTTATGATCATCGATTCACACACATCTGACAGTAAGTCTGAGCTGAAGTGTGATGCAGACTTGCAGTTGTGATACAAGTTAAAGCAATACTGTTGAAATGCGGTATGCTTTTAAATAGTCAATGCAAAAGTTGTCCTTTTTAAAAATATTTTTTGTGTTCCCAATGCAGTTTTTGTCATTTTTAAAGTATTATGAAATAAGGGCGAGTCACTGACATTATTTCACCTCAGTGAAATGTTTTTGATTTCTTAATACTTATCTAGACCTGTTGCTGGACTAACTTACGTGAAGATGAATGGTTTTTAAATGAGTTCAGCGTTGGCCTTATACAGTATCCTGATGTGTTAGCCCATGTTGCAATACTTCTACATACATGTAATGTACAGTTTGGTAAACATCTTTTCCACTGTCAATGACAATTTATCTCTCACTTCATTTTTCTTTGTAGAGCATCCCACATGTTTGTCATAGTGGAATGCTTTAGATGGCTGCACAATGATCATAGCCTTTATAATGACAGAGGAACTTGGAAAATGCTTTTGAGGCTGACTCAATGAAAACAATATCAATGTTTCAATATGCATGTTTTAAGCTGAGCCAACCTGTCGAACACTAATCTCACCCCTGAGTTGTCAAAAAAGTATTCAGTAAAATAGCAGTTGACATGCATATGTGGACCATCTGGAAGAGGAAACTTTACATAACATTGCCATGGCTGTGTTTGTCAACTGGTTTTCTGACCCTATGCATTATTTGCACAATCGTTACTTCTCTAGACATGGAACATATCCTACATAGCAGAAATGAGCAGTTTTTCAAAATTGGGTTCTCTAAGTACACATGAACTCTGTGTATTACTGTATACTCTAATGCTTGCAATGTGTTTCTGACTTGTGTGCATGGCTTTACAGTACATGATGTGAGTGTGTGTACCAAGTTAAAATGGCCAATGGAATGAGCACTGGGTTAGAGATCCTCTTCAGACATACTCAGTGTTGGCAGAGTAACTGTGACATTCCTTTAGAAGTGGATAAAAAGTCTCACAGAAACTGGGAAAAGAGAGAAGTGTTTGGTCAAACTGAAAGCTTATAGCATATCTTGTTCTGCTCTGTATAACGTTCTAGCACAAACAATGACATCACAAACTCAGTGGATGTTAACGCATGGCGTACAAATTAGCACAGTTTGAATTAAGGGACAGCAGTAATGGTCTTTGAACAGATGTGTTTGAAATAAGGCATGTGTTTGTGGAGGAGAGAGACTCAGACGTCACTGGGCAAAGCAGCCTAGTTTGGCGCAGTGGCAGTGCTTGTAATCCACTTAGCGTGTAATGGGGACTTTTACAGTAAATGTTAATTTGGAGCTATTTGTAAGACGCCTCAGAGATGATGTCTGTGTTCCGATGCCAAAATGCGTAGGTGATGCCTGATGAGACCCTCCAAAGTTGCTTCATCATGAGTGCTTACAACATAACGAAACAAAGAACATTGTCTTCTTTAGTATGATGCAATTGTCCCCTATAAAGATTATGAAAGATGGCCACCCATGCCAATAATGGCTACACTGATTTGTGACCTGGATGCTGCCCCAAAAGCAAAGATGTTAGAAAATGAGGCAACCTTAGACCCTGTCCCTGTTTGTCTCTAGGAGTTCTGACAGTTGTGGACTTGGGGTCATCTGGCAATGAGGCAAGCTGAGGCTTTGGGACCCGTCATTGATAGTGTCAATGACTCCATGGAAAAGGAAAGCAAAAACAATAAAAGGCTTGCCGCCAAAGTCGGCTGGCCCCACACCAGCCAGAGGTGAAGAGAGTTTGTTTGTAGTGGTGTGACTGTGTGAATGCTTAATTAGTCCAACATGCGACCAGTGCAACTTCTCACAGTTGGTGCCTGTGACTGACAGCACAGACAACCTGGAAGGAACAGGGGAGGTCACAGGAGAGGGAGGGGGAGAGGAAGCAGGGAGAGCTTTAGGGTGTCCACTTGTCTCACGCGATCTGGAATCACTACAGCACCTCACATCATTGTGCTTGTCCTGCGTCAACTCGTAAGAATGTAATATATCCACCAACTTGGAAGTGGAACAGTGTGATAATTTGATACTGATAAAGATTTGGTGTCATTACAGCAAAGGATATAATGATGGGCTTTGTTTTCAAAGTGAAGATTTATATGGGACCACAGCCGAAGAACAGAATCTTCCTGTCAATCACATGCTTTTCTGGGGACCTCCAGAGGGTCTTTGAAGATGAAGTTATCATGATAATTTTCCGTCACATTTGGAAAAATTGCAGCATTTTCAGTGCCATAGAATGCCTCAATGCTTCTTGCAACTTTCCTTTACTCTTTGTGTGTTTGCGGTTTGATGGTTTGTACAGCAAATCCAGTGTTTAGCTGAAGACTCACAATTGATCCTTCTTCTGTGACCCTCCCGGCCTTCACACCAACACTGGTTTTAAAATACTAAAAAGATGTATGAGGTGTAATTGTGTCTGATTTTAAATTTTAGCTAAAACAAAGAATACGATGAGAAACAAGTCTCAAATATTTCCTGGACATTCCTGAGCTTCAGCTCTGAAGTCTGCTTTCTGCGGGTCTGCCGTCGGTTACAGTGGATCTCTGCCATGGAATTCTTTGCTCTCTTAAATTAAACCCTTCAGCAGGCCCAGCTGGTTCACAAAGTCGAGAGTAGGAAAGGGGAGATGGAAAGGAGTGAGAAAATCCATCGTTCACTTCTCACGTTTGGCCTCCGCTGCTTTTTGCCATTAACACCTCACGTCTGGTCGGAGCGACCCCTTAGGCAACTTTTGGAGAGGAGAGAAAAACAGATAAACGGGAGAGAACAAGTAAGAAAAAGAGACTAAGAGCCGAAGACAATGTTTTGATTAATGTCTCTTGTATTCTTCTCGTTCTGAAACAGTGGATCACCTTACCTAACCCCAAAGGAGCATGAGCAAGACGTTGCAGTTTTGGAGATTGAAACCAGATATTTCTGTTCACACTGGCTCACATCCATCACTTGTACTGGACCTAAGTTTGAGAACATGACTGGTGACTGAAAGAACCAGCCATACTGTCTAGCCAGTTTTATTCCAGTGTCAGTCTTCAGTTTAAATACCTATGCACATGACGTGCTACAGCAGGAGGCAATGAAAATGGCAACCTGTCCCTCATCACATTTTCATTCCTCTGAAAACAAGACTCCTTCTTTGTCAGAGAAAGTCAAGACTTTTACTTGTGTACCCTCACTGAGGTCATTCTTAAACCAGCCGCCACAAATGAATCACCACTGTTAGGTGATGCTCAATTATTCAGTGCCACATCATCCCAAATTTCACCTCAATAACCTGCAGGTGCACTTGTCACTGCACAGCTGTGAAAGCCAGAGGTCTTTTCTGAGTGGAAACTGGCTAGTAAACCATATGGCTGTCACATTTATTAAATCTAAATGGAGGAAACTATGATGCATTGCAGTACTGCATCACTTACCTGCCAATTTCCTTGGCCTCGAGTCCTTCCTCCTGTGTAGTATAGGGTTTCCGTCCCCTCCATCTTGTATTCAGAATATTGACCTTTTGTAGGATTCCTTTGTCCAAAGTCCAAATACAGTTGGGGTTTCAAATGGTCTCCCTGGCTTCCTATAATGCCTTGATTCTCACAGAAAAAACAAGCCACTACATTAGTGTACAGAAATCCTTCAACTTGTCAGCAATCAACTAAATATACTGGGAGCGGTACCAAAGAAAAGCAATGAATTGATATCAGGGTTATGGTGTAGACTTTTGATGTGTGTGTGTGGTTCATGACAACAAAACATTGGTGTAGACATCCAATAATATGTGAGCTAAGACAGGTCTATTTGTGTGAACTGACATACTGTAACAAGTAGTCCAACAAAAGCATGCTTGTTTGAGCTGACAGGATAGCTAAACAGAGAGCTTTTGTACAAAAACTCTACCCTCCTTCTCCCAAATATACAATCAGTGGATGGATGCCAATCTGACAATGGTCCAGACTGTGTTAGCGTGTCCACTGCCTTTGACCCTGATAATACACAATCTCCAGGGTAGTATTTGTTACTTGAGAGCGTTTTATTTTCCCAGTGATGTTTCTTTTGCTTTCTTCCTTGTCTAAACCTTGCATGTGCCCAAGGACTGCACTCATGGTCACACACACGGACACACACCCTCTCAGGCCGACTTCTGCGTGTCTGCATCTTGTCTTCTGGTCTCAAACCAGAGAGTTGAGCTCAACGTGGCAGGTGCTGGTCGACCCTGAGCATGGCTGCCAGAGCAGTTTGGGTCATGCACATGTGAGCACAGGTGGGCCAGATGATGGATGAATAAATTTATGTCTCCAAAATCCAGCCTGTCTCTACTCTCTCTTCATGTTTCTCTTTGATTGACACACATAATCTCTGCTGCGCAGACTGCAGTATGTTTCCAACATTCACAATGACAAACACGTACTCTTCAGACTGGACATTCTGAAATCCTGAGCCCAGAGCAGACAGTACAGTTTTAAAGAAAAAAATATATATTTCAAGCCAGACAGTGGTTTTAAGAGTTCTAGGCGTCAGCAGTGTCCAACACATCTTGTAACTATCTTGTTTTTTGTCCGTTTCCTTTCAATTCATTAACTTTTTTTTATGGTATGTGGAGTTTACTGATTAGACAAATGAGGGAAGATTCCTTCTATCAAGACCAGAAACACTTTGAAAAAAATGAAAGCCCTAGATCAGTCTGATTTATATAAGAATTGATTATTGTTGTCATTACCTCGAGGTGTGTCTGGGGATGGTTGAGCAATCGTGAACAATCAAGCTGAAAGCTTTGAAGGAGATGGATTATTGTAACGACGCTTAGCTTAGTGTCTGGGCTCGCAATGCATGCTCAGTCTGGCAAGGCCAGTGCCCACATTTGTTTTGACTAAGTCATGAAACTCCACACTTCCAACTTTCTCTGTGTCTCTCCCAGCACATCCCCCCCCCCCCCCCCCTCGTCAGTATCATTACCTGCACCCTACAGATTATTGCTGGACTCCAATCTCCCCCCCCCCCCCCACTGCCTTGTTCAGCTTCTTTCCCATGCTTAGTTGCTCTCACCCCAGATTTCTTTGGCTTACACATATTGATGAAAACAAGTCCCTTGGTGGACTAGCTTGCTGGCAGCATTCACATTTCTTCTTGTTTCAAAAACAGTCATTACTCCAACATGTTTATCTCTGATTGGGGGAAAAAAAGCTCTCAGCTTATTTTAATACAACTCAATTCTTGGGAAAAATGTGCCCGACATAAAACTTGGAATCCCATATGTTAGCGCTAGAAAACAGGAATATATCCCTTTGACAGTAAATCTAGATTTGAATAATATTCTACTTTCTCTCCCTTTTTCCATATACTGTATATATTGTACAGTGACAGGTGTGTATATACATTGTATACATATATATGACTTGATTTATAGTGTTTTTCATGTTTTGGAATCACGAATGTGTGACAAACCAAAGGTAAACAATGTTAGACAGAGTTTTCCTGATTTATTAAATTACCCTTTTTCATTTCATTTTAAACATTTAAAATAAAAACAGTCCAATAGGAAGGTCGCAGTTGTTTTTCACTTCTTATTTGCTTTTCTAGTTCATATCAGCCACTAAACCCAAGCAATGCAAGCCTTCAGTTAAACGTATTTTCCAATTTTGAGTCTTCTATTGGACTTGTAGATATGCATGTTTTAAGATTTTTGGCTGAGACATAATTAAGTTTAATATACTATATGTCTAGTGGTATATGACAGTACAATGGGTTTCATTTTCTCATCTGGGCGTCTAATTTTAAGGATCTTCTTTCAATCCATGAGTATGTGATGAGCATTTTATTTTATGTCCTTTCCCTCTTTCCACATTGTTTCTATTTTTCTATCTTCTTGCACACATTTTTATTACTCTTGTCAGCAAGCAGAAACCCAAGCTGGGAAATAACTTTGTTCATGTGGGCCAAAAGCTTTTGCCGCCCAAAGTTTGGGGCTTTTGGTCTCAGAAAGAACAGACTGCTCCCTCCAGTGTTTAGAATACAGCATGATCACATGATCATCACTTTTTTTGTTTGGTCTATCATGTTTCTTAGTCAGTGGAGGTCAACTCTTTCCCCAGGTCCAGTCCTTGGCTCTAGAAACATAAATGTTTTCAATCAAACTTAAAATATGACACAATATCGTGTGTGGTTGATTATGTGCTTTCTTTTTCAAACTTACAGTATGTAGTAATTGCAGGTCCTGGAAAATGTTTCGATGAAAGATTAAGTGGTGGGTTATTTTTATTCAATGGTAATTACGGTTGAATAAATCACTGGCAAACAATGAATTCATTTTTTAATATCAAGAATGAAGGGCCATTCTTTCTCAAGTGACGAAAGCTGTGCTTCTTCCTTTGACTCGCCCTCATTTACAGTTTGTTACAATATTTCTCACTCTATTCCCCTTTCTCTATGCTTTCATTTTCTTGCGCAGGTTATGGCAATCTAGGAGTCGGTGGTCTTGGGGGTGGTGGCCTGAGAGCTGGAGGCTATGGAGGAGGTGAGTACTTGTAGTCTGGAAACTGGAAACTGTAGATTAGAACATTATGTAATCTCAACAACATACTATTTAAACCTCATTCACTTTTGATCCTTTGTTTCATTTAGGTGGTTATGGTGGATATGGTGGAGGCACCGGGGGCTTTTTCCCAGGAGCTGGACAGAAGGCTGGCAAAATAGGTACAGCAGATGGCAGAAAATGTCTGGATAGAAATGTAACATCAGTTTCCTGTAAAGGAAATGATGGCACCAGTTAATTGGTGCCTCAAATTGAATGATTGGTTTATGTTGTGTGGTTGATAGGTTATGTTTAAACAAATAACAGCATCCTTGTTATCCTCCCAAGGATATGTCTGTCAGATGAGCAAACTTTAGGGGCCTCATGAGCTCCAATCTGAGACCCAGAGTGACCTTTATAATGAGGTACTCTGTCTCCTGGTGTGCTTGTACCTCTGGTAGAATGGACTTCTCTTAAAGGAATATTTCACCCCCAAAAATGCAGTTTAATCAAAGTCTAATTTTACCAGTTGTACGCTCACTACTACCCAAACACATGAATGCGCCTTGGCAAGCATGAGACTGTTTATGCGGAAGTGTAGTGAGTATACAACTTGATAATGAGATTTATTTGATTGCGAGATTATTCGACACGACTTGTGTGAGAGTTTGTAAATGGATGTTTTGATTTACAAAGGCAGCCCCCATTTATTTCAATTCATCAAGAATTTCTTCCGTTTTTTTTATTCTTCGTCACCGTCCAGGTATGCAAGAAAGGTTTTCTTCAGAATTTAAGGTAGAAATTTATATATAAATGATCATTATGGGGGTGAAATATTCCTTTCTCTGCAGCACTAGAACATAACAGATATCTGATGTTGGTGTATTTGTTAAAAAAAAATTAACACAACAAGTCATTTATCACCTTTCTTCGAATTTTAAACAACCATCTTTCAAAAAACTGTCTGTGCAGGAGGCTCAGTGATTGTGATGGAAACTGAGGCTCATTAAACACGATGATGTAATATTTGTTGTTGGAACGAGACACTGATCCTGTTCCACTCGCTTGTTTTGAGATGTTTGTTTTGATGACTGCAGTGAAATGATGTGGCTTTCCACTCTTTCAACCTTTCAGTTAATTTGCCTCATATGATAAAGTTTGGTTCTCATATTTTCCATTTTTTTGGTTTGTGGTGAAAGATCCCAGTAGAGATGAATTGTAAGTGATGTGCTTTTTAGAATTTATTTTTAGTACCAGAAACATGATCTCTTCCTTATGTTCAACAACCTTTTGTGGGGTTTATTGTAAACTCTTAAAGGTTCAAATTGGGGCACGAGTTATTAGTGTAGGTATCATCCACATTAACAGTAATACTACAGGCTATAATACTCAGGCTACTTGATTACTGGACAAACTGGACAAATATTCAGCTTGGTTTTTGCTTGGGTCAGGCATTGTCCCACAATAAAATCAGCAACAACATAATAGAAACACAAATATTCTGCTAAAGTTCCTTGAGGGTTATTCCCTAAATCTCTTACATTGACGAATACCGCTAAAATTCTGGTTGTCCTAATCACAGGTGGAGGAGGCCCTCAGCTACCACATGGAGGTAAGCTCATTCGTGGCCAGATGGCAGGACTACCGCACGAACGTGAACTTTGATAGATCGGCATGCTTGCATGTTTTGACAAAGCCAAAATGAATGTTTCACATTAATGGTTACTCGGCATGAAAAACAGCTTGGCAAACACGTGCACATTCTTATGGTGTACCTGCAAACCTTGGACTGTTTGAACTTCAACAGAGCGCAGCCTGACCTTAAAGTCTGTGCCGTGTGTGCGCACATGATTTACTTGAAATTAGGCAGGCTGATTTAAGTGTGGACTCTGGAGGGCCCAATCAGAGCCAAGACTGTATTATGGCAAATAGCCTACACTTAAGTATCGGTTGGCAATTACAAAACGGCAGTCCCGAGAAACTCTCTGTAGTCTTTTTCATCACACTCAAAATAACAATTAATTCAATAATAAAGAGCACAGACAATACCAAACATTCTCTTGCCAAACGTTTCCTCACCAAATCTCCCAGGGCACATATTTAAGGCACTGCGCAATGTCTGTCTGACAGTCTGCGGAGTTTAAGTTTAAAAATGTAAAAAAAAGTTTCAACAAACAACCCAATGTGTTTTATCCTGCTGCCAAACTCCCTTACAAATTAAGTTGATGGCTCATTTCCTGCATGAGGGGATAGCCAAAGAAATGAGGCATTTGATGAGTCAAGGCAAATGCCAGGCATGCTGGCTGCCTCTCCTGATTAGATTAAAATGAAGCCATGTTGCTTTTGATCATGGGGTGATGACAGACTTGTAGGACCAGATTAGCTGCTCTCAATACCACTGGTCAGTTTTAGGATGGCTCCCTGCTGAAGGGATCAAACCTGGCACAAGTCACCTGCTCATCACTTCTTTTCAGTATCACAGGCCCCTCTAGTGGCCATGGGATGTATAACTATAGAATACTCGTGTTGTAAGGTTTTCATTACACTGATTGATTGTCATAAATGTGTCAATGACTATAGCCTCTAACCTGAAGTTGTATATTTATGTGCTTGGGACAGGACTGGTTCCTGGAGCCGCAGTGCCGGTTGGAGGCAAGACACACATCATTCTTTTAAATTTAATTTTGTACTGTGTGTGTTTGTCATATTGTGACATATTCTGCCTCCCAAGGACTTGCAACACTGTTCCCATTCCTTCAAATCTTTACTTTAATGCTTAAGAAATACTACAACTTTGCATTCCTAAAAGTTGGCTCTTGGTCAGGTACCGTGGAATTGATTTTATGGGCTCCAAAAATGATATTTTGGTAATAAAGTTTTGATTTTAAAGACGGTGGTTAACCATGTTGAGAGTCCTTGGGAGGCAGCAATCACAGTTACAGTTGTTTGGACTCAGCCCCTGACAAAGAGGATGTGTATATGTTTTTGACATTGTATATTTATTCGATGAGCCAAGTAACATTTACTCTTCTTTTCTTTCAGTACCTGTTATTCCTCAGACTGGCCTTCCAGGAGGCGGTGCTGGAAAGAAAGCTGCCAAAGTGCCAGGTTTGTTAGACTCAACAATAAACTCAAAGGGCTGAAGGCAGACAGGATGTTCACTAGGCAGCGGAACCGAATGAATGTTTCCATTGCAAGTGGCAGATGTTTGATGTGCTTGGAATTGTATTTATTTTCTAAATCAGCTAATTATTGGCAAAATAATGACGTTTTACTTTATTGCATTTTAAATACAGCAGAGTTTGATCTGATGTGCTTTACAGAGCATTGACAAAACATACATACATAATATATACATAAATATCTCACCTGTGAAATGCAATGAATATATTCTTATTATATGTTATGTGTTTTCCTTATGAAATCTTTTTTACAGATCAGAACAGTCTATGAAATAAATGTACTAGTTTTTTAAATCTAACATCCGATATTATGATCTCTCTTCAATGGAGGACTTCTCTGATAAATATATAATAACAAAGATGAGACATCATAAAAACATGAAGCCAAACTCAGCAGCACCCCTGTAGATACAGTGATTGGCTGCATTAACCACAGAAAGATTACAGGCAATAAATGATGTAGCCTCTTTTTGTAAAATTTCAACAGCACCCGCCTGTCTTTGCTGCATCATTTCTGTTTATGAATGCCTAAAAAAGCAAATTATTGCTGCTCATGCATGCCAGATCCCTCTTGCATTTTTAAATGTGGATTCAGAAGTGCAGTACTATCCTTTCATTGGTTGTGGCAGGTGTCGGTGTGCCTGGACTTTACCAAGGTGGACTGGTGCCAGGACAAGGTTTGTGTCTTTCATAGATTCATTTTAGGCACTATTTGTCAATTGTTACAGCATATACTGTAAAGGGTCTGTGCTTTTCCAAACAATGACTGTACCATATTTAATTTTTTTTGGGTTGCTTATGGCTCCTTCAGGGTTTGGAGGTCGTGGAGTTCTGCCCGGGGTGGCAACAGGAACTGACCTAAATACCAAGTCAAGTAAGGTTTCCTTCATAAGTGTTGCCTGTTTTTTTTTTTTTTTCATTCCCGTTAAATGCTGCTTCTATTTTTATTTTTGATCAACAAATACAATACACAAACAAACAAAGATCCATATAACACATGCGAAAACAAAGGATAAAGGAATTGAAGTAAAAAAATTAATAATTGAAGTTAAAAGGAAGCGTAGTTTGTTTGTTTGTTTGCAGGTTAATTGCTGTAACTCTCGTATTTACATTGAAACAATGATCTTCTTTGATGGATTGTGTGATTGATCTTCTGCAGTTGGAGGGGGAGGACAAGGAGGTCAAGGAGCAGGTAACTTGATTTATGATTATTGTTGTATTACGAACAAATATATTTGGATTTTTGTCAGTATTATCGGTATTAGCTAATTACTATTGAAATTAATTCACAGGAGGCCGTGGGTATGGTGGGCCGATGCAGCCAGGAGTCTTCCACGGATACCCCCTCAAATCACCCAAAGTGCAAGGTGTGAGCTAAATCTATACGGGTCATTCCATGCCAAACCAGATTGGTTTTGTTTACATTTTAGATTTTGTTCAAAGCTTACACATATGCTATTTGAGACAAAAAAAAAAGTTCTGTAAAATACTTAATGGAATTTTGAGAATTGTATATTTTTAAAACCACGAGGTTTGGTAGGGGCATAGACAAATGATCCAAATGATTGAAAGACACACAATGTCTTGGAAAGTGAAAGAAAAAAAGTGCAAAATGGGTGGTATTGGGGCCACAAGCAGTCCCCCAAAGTATAGACGTATATATTAAACCCTGAAAATGGCTTCCCACCTAAGACTTTTTATGGAGTGTAAAGTCTCCAGGAGCAAGAATTTCTCAAAATTCATCAAAAATATTTTACAGAACTTATTTTTTGGTCTCAAATAGCATATACATAAGGTTTGAACACAATCTAAACTGTAAACAAAAACATATCTGTACAGTAGCAGTAATCTGTTAATATGATGATGGTGGTATGTTCACAGCACCTATTTGAACTTTGTCGATGTTACAGTTCATTTTTCTGCAGCATACAGACAGTTTTACTCTCCTTATGGACTGATAACCAATGAGCACTTCTATGGGTTTATCAGTGGTGGACTCTAGAGAGAGAAATCTGCCTTTGGGGCTCCAGAAAAGTTAGTTTCCACTTTCTGTTGGCCCCAAAAGCAGAATATTGCCTCCATTACCTGCTTTGTAGAGATTTCCACAGCAATGCTACTGAGCTCCTAGTCCTGCAGTGGATGAGACAATCCTAAACGCTGCTATTACGCTGCAATAGAGTAAGCTTGCCAACTCACCCGTGTCACCCATATGTAAAATCCCATTAATGAAAGGATGACAGGTTAACAAAACGTAATAAAAATAAATAAAATCTATTTAAGGGCTCTTCACAGGGAATGATGAGAGAATTAAGATTTCTAATTTTTATCTTTGTCCTCACATAATCACAGATCACTGAAATGGCAGTTCTGCCTATGATGGTAGAAATGGAAAGAGAGAGTGTCAGTGTACATGGGATATGTTTTACGATGGCATAAATTATTTTTATATTTAGACATTTAAAGAATCTGGTATACTGTACGTTAATTTGTTTATGAGAATTACTGATTAAACATGGCTTACCGATGGGAGATTTTTAAATAAGGCTTGTTTTAGAAACAAAGCAAGCTGCACAAATTTAGCAGCACAGCAGACATGATGCAATTGAATGATCCTGTTTCACCGTCATCAATTAATGTCATGGTGCAGACCAACTATGATTAGGTGAATAAATTAATGAATAGCACAATTAATACACGAGAGACTTTCTGGATCCACATAATAATCTGTTGTAGCAATCAACTACATGGCTTAAATCTTAACATTTACTGTAACTAACTAACCTCTTCCATGGTTAAATTGTTGTGAAAAGCAGTTTCATGTATTTTAAAGGAATATGGACCATCTTTGAGCAGTCAAGTCATATTAATGGCATTAAAGCAATTTGTTCTATCTTCAGGTGGCTATGGTGCAAAACCTGGAGGTGGCAAGCTACCTTTTGGTAAAAATACTGTGTTTTCACAAATATTTGGTATAACCGTGGCATCAGTTCAATGATTAACGATGTGTCACATCACAATGTTTCAGGTTATGGCTTTGGTAATGGTGGCGCTGGACTTCCAGGAGGAAAAGGTGGCCCTGTGTCAAGGCCTGGATATCCTGTTGGAACTGGTTTGTGTTTTTACGATTGAACTGTTAATTGATAAGATGTAGAAAGATAGAAAAGACCAAAGAATGCTAAATGTATTTTATTCTTTCTGCAGGAGTGGGGCCCGGTGACATCTCACCTGCTCAGGCTAAAGCTGCCAAATATGGTAGACTACCACATTTATCACCTACAATGATTTTCTATGAAGAAAAACATGATACAAGTTGTGTAACATCAGTACAGAACATATTTATATCTTACTAAAGTCTCTCTGCTGCAGGTTTGGGTGTTTTTGGTGGTGTTGGCCCTGGTGGTGTTGGCATTGGTGGTGTTGGCACTGGTGGTGTTGGCACTGGTGGTGTGTATCCAGGTCAGGTGCCAGGAGGTATGATATCTATCAAAAGACAAAAACATTTTTTAAAGTGTAAAGCCATGAAAAAGTAAAAGAGAGAGCTCCTCAGCATCGGCCTTGTAAAATTCTATCTCACAAGTGAAAAGAAAATTGAGTATCCTCCCGCTCCAAAATCAAATGTGTTCTTCTTTGGCCCATGCTACACTCTTCCACCATGTTTCTGTAGTTTTCTGTAATCCTGCTGACAAACAGACAGAGCTCCTCCTTGATGGAGGTAAAAATGCAGAAAAACTTAGCTGATACAAGTTGTGTAACACCAGAACAAAACATATTTATATCTTACTAAAGTCTCTCTTCTGCAGGTTTGGGTGTTCTTGGTGGTGCTGGTGGTGCTGGTGGTGTTGGCATTGGTGGTGTTGGCAATGGTGGTGTTGGCACTGGTGGTGTGTATCCAGGGCAGGTGCCAGGAGGTATGATATCTAGCAAAAGACAAACATTTTTTTAATGTTTATATCTTACTAAAGTCTCTCTGCTGCAGGTTTGGGTGTTCTTGGTGGTGGTGCTCGTGGCTATGGAGGTGCTGGTGGTGCTGGTGGTGTTGGCACTGGTGGTGTGTATCCAGGGCAGGTGCCAGGAGGTATGATATCTATCAAAAGACAAAAACATTTTTTAAAGTGTAAAGCCATGAAAAAGTAAAAGAGAGAGCTCCTCAGCATCGGCCTTGTAAAATTCTAACTCACAAGTGAAAAGAAAGTTGAGTATCCTCCCGCGCCAAAATTGAATGTGTTCTTCTTTGGCCCATGCTACACTCTTCCACCATGTTTCTGTAGTTTTCTGTAATCCTGCTGACAAACGTACAGAGCTCCTCCTTGATGGAGGTAAAAATGCAGCAAACTTAGCTATTACCAAACATACTGAGAAGCATACCGTGGCTGTAGCAAATAACTACATGGCTTGAATCTTAACTTTTACTGGGACTCACTAACCATTACAATGGTTACATGTTTGTTTGTTTTTCTGCAGGAGTGGGGTCCGGCGGTATATCACCTGCTCAGGCTAAAGCTGCCAAATATGGTATCCTACCACATTTATTATCTACAGTTCTTTTCTATCAAGAAAAACATGATACAAGTTGTGTAACATCAGTACAGAACATATGTATATCTTACTAAAGTCTCTCTGCTGCAGGTTTGGGTGTTCTTGGTGCTGGTGGTGTTGGCACTGGTGGTGTTGGCCCTGGTGGTGTTGGCACTGGTGGTATTGGCACTGGTGGTGTGTATCCATGGCAGGTGCAAGGAGGTATGATATTTAGCAAAAGACAAAAAAAGCAACTGAAAGTATAGCCATGTTCATGCCCTTATGACTTAAAAGTTCATTCCACACCAAAAAACAGTATTAATGGATGGTGGAAAAATAAAACGTTTCCAATCTTTTTGCCTACATTTGATGATTAAGAGGAGATAATGATGGAAAAAATGGAAAGAGAGTGTGGCCAAACATTTGACCGTAGCCTTCAGCCTTATTAGAAAGATAGAAAAGACCAAAGAATGCTTAATGTATTTTATTCTTTCTGCAGGAGTGGGGCCCGGTGGCATCTCACCTGCTCAGGCTAAAGCTGCCAAATATGGTAGACTACCACATGTATTACCTACAATTATTTTCTATTGAGAAAAACATGATACAAGTTGTGTAACATCAGTACAGAACATATTTATATCTTACTAAAGTCTCTTTCCTGCAGGATTGGGTGTTCTTGGTGGTGTTGGCACTGGTGGTGTTGGCCCTGGTGGTGTTGGCACTGGTGGTGTATATCCAGGGCAGGTGCCAGGAGGTATGATATCTATCAAAAGACAAAAAAATGTTTAAAGTGTAAAGCCATGAGAAAGTAAAAGAGAGAGCTCCTCAGCATCGGCCTTGTAAAATTCTATCTCACAAGTGAAAATATAGTTGAGTATCTTCCTGCTCCAAAATTGAATGTGTTCTTCTGTGTGCCTATCAAGAAAATCATGATACAAGTTGTGTAACATCAGAACAGAACATATTTATATCTAAATAAAGTCTCTCTCCTGCAGGTTTGGGTGTTCTAGGTGGTGCTGGTGGTGCTGGTGGTGTTGGCATTGGTGGTGCTGGCACTGGTGGTGTGTATCCATGGCAGGTGCAAGGAGGTATGATATTTAGCAAAAGACAAAAAAAGCAACTGAAAGTATAGCCATGTTCATGCCCTTATGACTTAAAAGTTCATTCCACACCAAAAAACAGTATTAATGGATGGTGGAAAAATAAAACGTTTCCAATCTTTTTGCCTACATTTGATGATTAAGAGGAGATAATGATGGAAAAAATGGAAAGAGAGTAGTGGCCAAACATTTGACCGTAGCCTTCAGCCTTATTAGAAAGATAGAAAAGACCAAAGAATGCTTAATGTATTTTATTCTTTCTGCAGGAGTGGGGCCCGGTGGCATCTCACCTGCTCAGGCTAAAGCTGCCAAATATGGTAGACTACCACATGTATTACCTACAATTATTTTCTATTGAGAAAAACATGATACAAGTTGTGTAACATCAGTACAGAACATATTTATATCTTACTAAAGTCTCTCTGCTGCAGGTTTGGGTGTTCTTGGTGCTGGTGGTGTTGGCACTGGTGGTGTTGGCACTGGTGCTGTTGGTACTGGTGGTGTTGGCACTGGTGGTGTGTATCCAGGGCAGGTGCCAGGAGGTATGATATCTATCAAAAGACAAAAACATTTTTTAAAGTGTAAAGCCATGAAAAAGTAAAAGAGAGAGCTCCTCAGCATCGGCCTTGTAAAATTCTAACTCGCAAGTGAAAAGAAAATTGTGTATCCGCCTTCTCCAAAACTTCCACCATGTTTCTGTAGTTTTCTGTAATCCTGCTGACAAACAGACAGAGCTCCTCCTTGGCACAAGTCAAGATGCAGCAAATTTAGCTGTTACCAAACATACTGAGAAGCATACCGTGGCTGTAGCAAAGAACTACATAACTTGAATCTTAACTTTTACTGGGACTCACTAACCATTACAATGGTTACATGTTTATTTGTTTTTCTGCAGGAGTGGGGTCCGGCGGTATATCACCTGCTCAGGCTAAAGCTGCCAAATATGGTATCCTACCACATTTATTATCTACCGTTCTTTTCTATCAAGAAAATCATGATACAAGTTGTGTAACATCAGAACAGAACATATGTATATCTTACTAAAGTATCTCTGCTGCAGGTTTGGGTGTTCTTGGTGGTGCTGGAGGTGCTGGTGGTGCTGGTGGCTATGGAGGTGTCGGTAGTGCTGGTAGTGTGTATCCAGGGCAGGCACCAGGAGGTATAATATCTAGCAAAAGACAAACTGACATTCTTAATACATCAGCCTCATGACTGAAAAGTTAATTGCATTCTTTTGTGTTGTTTTTTTCTATGTACTTTAGTTGTAAAAATGTTGTCATATGTATCTTTGAATATTAAAGCAGGTTATGCAGCTGGTTCCAAGGCTGCTAAATATGGTGAGAACTTTCATGTTGTTTGCATCATGAAAGCACAATTAAAATCACATTGTCACACATTTATCATTATATATTCACTCATCCTGTAAGTAGCTGAAAAGCATATCTCAAGTACTTACCCTAAATTTAGTAAAAACCTCTCCATTTATATTGACTTTGAGGAGTACCAGGGCGAGTACCTGGGGGTGTACCATGGGGGTGTCCCAGGAGGAGTACCAGGAGGAGTACCATGGGGTGTCCCGGAAGGAGTACCAGGAGGAGTACCATGGGGTGTACCTGGGCGTGTTCCGGGAGGAGTACCAGGAGGAGTACCAGGGCGAGTACCATGGGGTGTACCTGGGGGTGTCCCAGGAGGAGTACCAGGAGGAGTACCATGGGGTGTACCTGGGGGTGTCCCGGGAGGAGTACCAGGAGGGGTACCATGGGGTGTACCTGGGCGTGTTCCGGGAGGAGTACCAGGAGGAGTACCAGGAGGAGTACCAGGGCGAGTACCATGGGGTGTACCTGGGGGTGTCCCGGGAGGAGTACCAGGAGGAGTACCATGGGGTGTACCTGGGGGTGTCCCGGGAGGAGTACCAGGAGGTGCACCAGTGGTTGGTGGATATTTACCAGCAGCCAAAGCCGCTAAATATGGTATGGTGTAATAATGGCATTATCATATGTACTTTTCCCGACAACATTATGTTATGAGATTTAAAATATATACTTTGTGTCTTTACAAGAGCAAAATGGAGTGAGTTTTAGCTATAATTGTGTTTTGTCTTGCCCCCCCCCTTGGCTATGCACTGAAGGACTAGGAGGCACAGGAGGACAATTAGGGACAGGAGGACAATTAGGGAGTGGAGGATTGGGAGGAGGTGGAGGATACTCTGCTGCTGCCAAAGCTGCTAAATATGGTATGGAACTAAAATCCAATTTATTTTGTTTTGCTTCACTCAAGTCTCTCTTTCAAAAGAGATCCTAGCTCAATGATTACCATTATCAATTAAAAGTTATTTGTATGTAAATTTAGATTTTGACGAGAACGTGAATGAATACAAATCAAATCAAATGTAATTATATAGCCCAATATCACAAATGACACATTTGTCTCAGTGGTCTTTACAGACTGTACAGCATACGACACCCTCTGTCCTTAGACCCTGCAATAGATGTCGTGTGTACAGGATAAACAACATAGTACAAATACAACATTTGACAGAAATTATGTTGTGATCAAAAAAAAGAGAAAGTATGGATGAATCAAGGATAATGTCAAAAAGGCTTCCCGGTGTCCAGAAGGACCAGGGCAGCAGGCGCAGCCACGATTCCTGATCCTGACGTAAACTTTATCAGTGGCAACCTGCCACATGAGACACAGAAACTCCGGGGATGATGCCCCGGATGCTGAGTTAGTAACATACATTTACATAAATGGATATAGATAGAGAGGGAGGGGAGGAGAGAAGAAGAGAAGGAGGAGAGCAGGGAGGTGTCCCCTGTCAGTCTAAGCCTATAGAAGCATAACTAGGGGCTGATCCAAGGCAAGCCTGAGCCAGCCCTAACTATAAGCTTCATCAAAAAGTAAAGTCTTTAGCCTGCTCTTAAATGTGGAGAGTGTGTCTGCCTCCCGAACACAAACTGGAAGCTGGTTCCACTGGAGAGGAGCTTGATAGCTGAAGGCTCTGGCTCCCATTGTGCTCTTAGAGACTCTAGGAACTACAAGTAACCCTGCAGAATACAGTTGTTTAAAGGAGATGTTTTCACAGCAATATAAAATAGATGTTAGAGAGGGAATTATGACCTTTTTAACCTTCTAACAAAACCAGTAGGCAAACGGTAATAAAAGAGTGTATGTTGAATTACTTCGGATATATTGTTTTGTTTTTGACCGTGGTATCGAAATGGGTATTGAAAATTGTGGAATTTTACTAGTTTTGATATCAACTACAACATTTCTGGAATGGTGACATCCCTTGTCTGCTCTGATTGGTCAGTGTTTCTGAGTCTTCCGCATCTGCACTCTCGGCGTCAGCTGGAGAATGACTGTAAAATCACTGTAGCGCCACTTTCCACTTTCCACACACACATATATATATATATATATATATATATATATATATATATATATATATATATCCTGGATTCATATATACACATTCATATATATATATAGTGTAAATTATCCCAAATTGTTAACCTAGCGATATCCTTATATCTCGAAGAGTATCCCCTTTGTGCATGTGACTTAATATGATCTATGTCATTTTTAACTTAAGTATCAGAGAAACAAGGTGATCAAACGATAGAGGCAGCTCAGCTCGAATGATGATGATAATGATGTAACCTGCTCAATTTCCCTTCAATAGGAGTTTCAACAGGAGCTGGAGCAGGGTTTGTACCAGGAGGACTGGGAGGAGCAGGAGGAGTTCCTGGTGCAGTACCTGGACTGGGAGGTGGACAATACTCGGCTGCCGCAAAAGCTGCTAAATACGGTATAATAAATAAGCACACATGCACAAATATCACTCATTCACAGACATGCGTAATAGCGTATAAACTAAATCTGATAGGAACTGTACAATATTTAATAATTACAAATCAATTTTCTCAATTATGTTATCTTATTCTACTAAACTAAATTAATCATGCAACCTGCTCCATTCTCCTTGATTAGGAGTTTTAGGAGGAGCTGGAGCAGGGTTCGGAGCAGGAGGAGTTCCTGGTGCAGTACCTGGACTGGGAGGGGGACAATACTCTGCTGCCGCAAAAGCTGCTAAATATGGTAAGAGTAGAAATACTACACACTCAGATGCATTTTCTTGTGAATAAACTAATTCTTATAGGAAGGGTACAATTTTCAAATTGAATTAGGAGTTGCAGGAGGAGTTGGAGCAGGGTTTGTACCAGGAGGACTGGGAGGAGCAGGAGCAGGGTTTGTACCAGGAGGACTGGGAGGAGCAGGAGCAGGATTTGTACCAGGAGGACTGGGAGGAGCAGGAGCAGGGTTTGTACCAGGAGGACTCGGAGGAGGAGGAGCAGTTCCTGGTGCAGTACCTGGAATGGGAGGGGGACAATACTCTGCTGCCGCAAAAGCTGCTAAATACGGTATAATAAATAAGCACACATGCACAAATATCATACATTGAGTTTAACTTGTTTGACTTTATTCTAATAGGAACCGTTACATCTTCAATTATTATAAAGCTATTTTCTCCCTTACATTAGCGTATCTTACTTTTTATTAGATTGTATTCATTGGTGCAGACACTACACATTCGTACTAATGTTGTAAACTGATTGATAGGTAGGGCATTGTTTTAGCGTATTGTACCATTGATTGATCTTGCTCTATGTTCCTTAATTAGGTATTACAGGAGGAGCAGGGTTAGGAGCAGGAGGACTGGAAGGGGCAGGAATAGCAGGAGGAGTTGGGGGTGAAGGTACTGCCTGTGCAATTGTATGAAATGACATCACCATACAAAGTGACGAAGTTTGTCACGACAATGTTATTGATGACGGTATGTTTTCATGCAGGGTATGCGGATGGTGTGAAACCACCAACATATGGTGAGGAGAATCTGGAAACTCTTGTAATCATTTCCTCATGCCACACTAATGAAAAAGTCCCATTTCCTAATCATCTGCTGACAATTTCCATCCTACATAAGTAAGGGCGCCCAAATGTGATTCCCCCTAGTTACTGTATGTCCTCCAGCTCTTCCCGGGGATCCTAATCTGGGTCTGCGCTGTGGTCTCCTCCCAATTAGATTTGACTTTGTTTTATTAAATCAAATTCAAGAACACTTAGGTAGATTACCTTTATAAATTAACTTTACATGAATTAACTAAATGAAGATGACCAGTCTACCCAGTGCTGACAATTGACTTTGTCCATTAGTAAACTTACAAATTTGCCTTAATAATAATAATAATAATAATAATAATAATAATAATAATAATAATAATAATAATAATAATAATAATAATAATAATAATAATAACACAGGTAATTTAGCGGACGCTCTTATCCAGAGCAATTTACAGTGAACTAACTACAGAGACAGTCTCGCTGGAGCAACTCGGGGTTAAGTACCTTGCTCAGCTGTGGCAGCCCTGGTATTGAACGTGTACGTGGAACGTGTATCACCACACCACTAGGCTATCACCCACCAGCCTTGAAGGACCCTATCATGTGTTATTCACAATGCAAACCCCTCCACCACGTTAAGGTAGCGATTCTCATCTGCTGATTGAAGTTATGGGATTTAAATAATTTGTTCTGCTTTTGTTATTCACAAACAATAATTGTTACTACTTAAACATACAAACAATGTTGCAGCAGTAAACACCAGATTATAGTGTAAGACCCTGACGAACAGAGCAAAAAATTCCATTCTGTTATATTCATCATACACAGAGAAATACATTATGGAGGACGCAAATACCAATTTAAATCTTCCTATTATTGTCTCTTCATCAAAACAAGAGTCTATTGAGAGGGAAAAGTTAGATACACTTGAGCCATTATTGTTAGTATTTTATTAGGAGACAAACTTGCACAAAAGCCGTTTGTATTGTAATGTAGTCGTCAGATAACAATGGCATCAATTGGCTGACTTCATGTGTGCCTCTTGCAGGAGGCGTCACTGGAGTAGGCCTTGACATGCCAGGAGCTACTCCAGGTACACCTGTCGGTGGTGGTCCAGACGGTTCTGCTGTTGTGGTGCCAGGTGAAGCTTAAAATACAGTTTCCTATTTTCTGAAATTAGCCTTTTTTTGCAAGATTTTCATTGTCAATTATCTTTTTATTACTTTTATAGCAAGGAATGCAGGTACTGCTGGAACTCCTCCACCAGGTACAGTGAAATGCCAAAACAGACATTTACTTTACACATATTTACACATGTATGTTTTTGCAGTAGCTGTAAAAGCATATGGGAGGAACAGGAAGAAGCGCCTTTTTCACTTACAGTATAATTGGTAATTGCACTCAGTACTGTGCCATAATGTGTCACCGCTACATTTCTTTCATCCATTTCCTGCCAACACATGTTGTTTGTATTGCTAGTGCTACCAGCTATTGACCACCTCTAGCTTACAGCCTCCCAGCTGTGGCAGTATCATAGTTCACCTCACAGCTTCTGCCTTTTGTAGTCTCTCCAACTCTGCGCCTGTTGAAAGCACAATGGATGAAACTGTAACATGTTGTCTTTTGGCAGAGCCCACGCCTACTGCCGCAATTGGCGAGACCACAGAGGTCCCACGGCCCAGTAAGACTTGCTGTTTGCATGAAACTTATTTGCCACTCTGATGTAGTATGGGACAATCCTCTCAGTATTTGTGAATGAGAATGTTTCTCCCGAAAAAGACACTTAAAAAAATTGTTTTGCAGGTCAATGTTTTATCAAGCATCCAGATTTACCATCCGAATAATTACAATCGGTTATTCACAAAAGTGTATCCCTGCCACCTGTTTAGTTAATTCTTTATTGGTTTCCCAGGAGTCTCCACTGCTGTATTTTGATTTACATGTATTTATTAAACAATATGGGAATATACTCGTACTCAACAAATACAGGATGGGACTTACATTTTCTGATATTTATCTTGATGAGAATTCATTTTCTCAAATACTGTTTGGACAGACTGTAGAAAACTGTCCTTAGCATACATTAATTATTTTACTAAGTAGTATTCTGCTTCATTTTGATACTGTAAAGACAGGCAATACCAAATCCCTTCTTTCAGCATTACACAGGATTTAGAGTTTTCTTTGCTATCAGCATTGCCGTGCTGAAAGAGGTTTATTTAGCGTGTCTGGTCCCTGCCACGCAGATTATCATGTGAGTTGTGGCCACAGGTTGTCTCTATTTCTCAACAGTACTTTTCTTGTGCACTCCTTTCCTTTTTACTAACACTAACATTGTGCTTTATTACTTTCATGCATGTAATAGCTGTAATTCTGGATATATGTCAATCTAATCTATTCATTTAATAGACATTCAGAAGGACGTTTGAATGTCATTTTCCACCATTCGAATGCTTTTAAATGCTTACAGTTTGTTTTGATAATATGAATGCTTGCGATTTTTCCTGATTTGTGTTACAGTTCAAGTTCTACAGCGGGGGATCTTTGTGATAGTTCCAGGGTTTCAATTTCATAAAACCTTTGCCATGATAATAATGCAACATGTGATCTACAGTTTTGTGTAGTTATGTATATGAACTGTGAATCCCCTGCTATAGAAAACAACCTTTCAGTAGATTGTTGTTTCGTACATCTGCTGTCTTGACACAATTTTCTCGTCATGTTAAATGTTTGTTTTATATTATTTCAAAGTATGTGTTGTTCCTATTGTTCCTGTTTGTTTCTCCCATACCTTCCTTTTGCAACATGTAAAATGTGGTTGTGATTTATAGTTTCACAATTAACAACAACTGTATATTTCATTATTATAAATATAACCAAACCAAACAGACACAATTATTCAAATGTAACATTTAAAGACAATCTGACTGATATAGATTTTTTTGATGATGTGATTATGTTTTGCGCATGCGATGTGTGAAAACAGGCGGTGGGTTCAAAATAATTGCACATTTTTCAGTTTCTTTATTCTAATTCTGTAGAATGTCGTAATCTATTTTAATGTATTTTTATTCCTGGCTGTTTTACAGTTTCGGGTGGAAATATACAGCCTAGTGAAAAGTTGTTCTACATATGAAAGAGTTTTTAATGAATCGCCGTACTGAATACATACTTACATTAGATAGTTAACTAAATTATACTTATTTTTATTTCACAGCTGGCACAGGTGTTGGAATGTGAACATTCCCTCATATTAAAATAATACCAAAGAATACTCAACAATTTATTGTTTTGCACAGCTTGTATTCAGATATTAGATTTATGTGACTAACCTTGTGTATTAATATGTCTCAGGTGGTGCAGGCATTGCAGTAGCACCCTCTGGTGGTAAGAACAATTCTTTCTTTCTTTTGCATGTGCATTGATTATGAGCCATTAATCAATTTACAGTATTCTGTTGAATTCGTATCAAATGTAGTGTTTTCTTCAGTCACAGCTTCATTTATTCTCAGAGAGATTGCTCTCTCTCTCTTTGTTAGTTAACATATTGTATGCAGGAAGTTAACTAATGTCTGTCACCTCTGCCTGCCTTTTAGTTGGTCCAACAGGCCAAGGCCAGCCTGGTAAGTGTAAACAATATCTGTTTGTATCTGAGATTTACTGATACGTAAAAAAAAAAAAAGGGAGGATAAGCAGAAGAGACCATAGAAATATCTATTTTATATCAGTAATGAAAGTCATTTAGTTGAAGTTGAGAGTCTTAGAAATATCATACAGTCACTAGGTAAACCGTCCTTTAGTATTAAAACTCTACGTACAGTATTTTACTTTATAGTTGGTTGTATTTAGTTTACACCCAAATACGTGTTTTGTTTTTTTCCCTTATTGTCTTTTTACACAGTTTAGATTGGCTCTTTCTGTGTGTGTTTTTTTGTTGTTGTGTGTTTTTGTCATTAGATACCAGATTTGCAATATATAACGTTAGATAGTTCATACATTAGTCCATTCTCTCCCTTGTATTGACTTAAGAACTTCATGTTGTTGTTAGCCCAGAAGCTATGTTTTGCTGTTGAAACTTAATGCGATACAATACCTTCATCTATTTGGCCACATGATGGAGACAAAGACGACAAGCTTTGTCTTCATTTGTCTCTGCTGCAGTCAGTGACTATAATAACACTGAACACTGATGCTTTCAGGTGTAGGTGTTGGCACAGGGGGCAAAGCACCTAAACCATTCTTACCAGGTAAAGATGGGCATTGATGTTGCAACATAACTTTCTTCCTCCAATTTTCCTGCTTGTGTACTACGACGCATTCATTTGATCTTGCTTATTCTATTGCCACAAAATCAACATCTAATCAATTGTTCATATAAGTATTGACTATTCAGTATTACCATAAGTCCCTACTTTATGTGATTCTGCAGCAGAAAAAGAGCACAGTCGTGTAACTGAAGATAATCTGTTAAATAATGCATAATGTTAACCTCATTTTAAAAATGTACATGTAAGAATGAAAACATCCTAATGATGTTATCAATACACTTGTTATGATCCTATTCAATGTTATAGATCGTGCTTTCACACACTGTGTTTATCTTACTGTGCACATTCTGTCTGAAAGTTAATGACTCGACTCGAATCGATAAATGCAGCAGTTAATATATTAGGGAAAGCTGCATCAGGCCTTTCTCTACCCAATTACACCTCCAAAAGAATGAACTGTCATCAGTTTTATGCATCGGCAGGTTTGCAAGAGTGTTTTCGCTATTCTGCACTATTTTACCTGTGATGGACTTGAGACCAAATCCAAGATGTTTTTACAGTCAAGTCCAACGTAATATTATTGTCCCCGAGAGGGAAATCTAGTTGGACGCAGGAGCATTATTATAAGACAATTATGTTAAACACATACAGTATAGGGTAAAACATTAGTCACTATCAAGATAAAGTAACTACATATTTCATTCATTTATCAAAATCATGGATTTGATCAAACCTACATGTGCAAAGTGTAACAGAGGGAAATATTTACTAAATGAATGAATGAAAAAAACAAACTAACAGTATAGATCTGTGATGATGGTACTTAAAATCTACATTACATTCCTATTTTTGATTCATCTCATTTTTCAAATTGATGTTTAATGATTTAAGAAACGATTGACTGGACTGATTGTTGAACTCAACTAATGCAGTGTTTCTTTAAGAAGTCATTGAAGCTTAGTTAATAGTACGTAATACGATGTAGCTGGAGAGGATGAAACCAGTTCAATCTTCTGACTTCACACGTCTTTAAAACCTTTACTCTGTAGGTGCAGGAGCAGGTTTTGTTCCAGCCGGAGGTGGATATCCCTATGGTGGACCCTATGGAGGCAAGTTCTCTATATATGTCTATAAACATTTAAAGGCTTGGTTTAAATTGCAGTGACTTTAACTTCTATCCTTCCTGTGTTTCAGTTCCTTATGGCGCTGGTACCGGAGCTGCCACTCTGCCTGGATCGAAGCCTTTGAAGCCTCCAGGTATGTGATTGTAGACGTGTAACAAGCATCTTCATCCTGAGGGTGTTTTCTTTTTGTTTGCAAATGTATGTTTTTACTTTGTTTTGCATTTATAGGCTCATACAATGTTGTATTGCGGTTTTGTGTAGTTGTTGGTGGAGCAGGAGGAGGAGCAGGAATCCCACTGGCAGCAGGAGGTTATCAAGGTCAGAACGCACCTACATAACATTTAATATGTAAAGTTCACGTGTTTTGTGCACCTTATGAACACTAGACACAGGTGTCATTTAAAGGGATAGTTTGGATTTTAAAAATGTGGGTTGTATGTCAGTGTATTACCTACAGTAAATGGCGTACCAGCACGGAAGCTAAGGAATGTACTGCTGTGTACGTGGGGCAGCAGCATAACATACTTTAGCAGAAAAAATGTATTTCAGTTTAAGTATACACCGGCTTCAGTTCCCCTGCTGTCTGACGGCAAGATAAAGCGGTGAAGATAGTAAATATAGCGTACACTTAAACTGATATTGATTTTTATTAGGTGGGCCTTTCTTTTAGGTGGCTAAAATAAGTTTTGCTGCTGCCCCTGTCCACAGCAGTACATCGCTTTGCTCCCGTGCCGGTACTGCTGTCTGCTTCTCCAAACACAGTACGTCATACAACCCCACTTCAAAACATCCAAACTATCCCTTTGATGGGGAAACATAAAGCATACAAACTGCTTATTTCCCCTCTTTAATGATTTAAATTAATGCCATGTGTTGGATGAGCCAGCCCCCGACACAAACTGTAGGAGGTGAGTTTACCAACCAGACAATAATGTAACTTTTGTCTGTCGTCACGATTCAGGGGGATACAGGCCATATCAACATGGTTATGGCCAGGGTATGTATGAGAGGAGAGGAGGCTGACAGCACTATTACACAATGTTTCCCCCGACAAAAAGAAAACTCAAAACGTTCTGCTCAGTGCTCAAAGTGACAGTTGGTCAGGAGATGACATTGAATCGCACTTCCTGTGCAGGAAACTGCCCAACATGCTGATAAGTTTGTGTACGGGGCGTAGTGTCAGGAAGGAGAAGCCAGCTGGGTACTCTGATGAAGGAAATGAGGCCTGTAACTGTTACAGCACATGGAAACATAATGTATATGTCTTATAGCTTGGACAAGCTCTGGAGTGGAGCAGATGTTAGCAAACACTGTATGAAGATCTATATGTATGCTTCTCATTTAAGTAGAAATGAGAAAGAATGTATTGAAATTCATTGTATTATAAATGACCCTATACCGTATGAAAATAATCAATTCAGTGTTTTGTCTGAGAAACTGATAAGTCACAAGGAAAATTCATGTATTCGTGAAGTTTAACACTGGCAGTATAAAATCTGCTACGCTTGTTATATTTAATTATTCCAAAAATAAATTGGAGCATAAAGCCCTTGAGATGTACCATCTCGTTTTTAAAGGGGGTCTTCAGGCACAAAATATGTAAGTTAACAAACATTTAAGCACATAGATAATAATGATAATAAATCAAACAATTCAACGACACACCAACATAACGCAGTCAAAAACAAGAACAAGTAGATTTTAGATAAACGAGTAAAGAAGTCTTGAACCTAAACATTATACAGAATCCAGCTCCACCAGAGGCAGTAATCCCTGCAGTGTTACAGTACCGTTAGGAATTTGTAAATGGAGCAAGTCAACAACACCACATTTCCTGATACAGACTGATTACTGTTAGTAACACTGTGTGCGACATCAAAGTGTAACTGTTTGAAGATAACACAATCCCCTGGAGAGTCCTGCCCTGAAATAGCAAAACTAAAGCCAGAGGACGTTTGTATGATGTTGTTCCCCTGACCTCAGCTGAGCCCCTGGCTACACCTCAGGGGAGGAATAACAACAGCTATAGGAACCAAAAAAAACAATAATAGGTCATACTCACTGCGCACAAAATAAATAGAGCCATAAAAAGTAGACACATTATCACATTTTGTTTATTTGCTCTTCATTTGTACAGGCTACGGCAATCTTGGAGGCGGCGGAGTATATCAGCCAGGTGAGGAGCACCGCATGTTTCTTAAATACATGTTTCCTTCTGTATAATACAACGGTGTATTATACAGGTTTATTCTGAATTTCCAAAATTAAAGTCATACATTAACAACAAAGTAATACAGCTAAAATAAGTATGTTGTCTATGGAACTGTCTCTTAAAAAGTCCAAATGCTCGTGATAATATGGTGAATATGGCTATAATCACGAGT
>NC_041367.1:9522644-9552644 GCF_900634415.1 Cottoperca gobio | reverse complement strand
GTTATGGTAAAGACTGGAAACAGTTAGCCTGGCTCTGTTCAAAGGTAACAAAATGCACCTCTAAGATGTTTTTACCTTTGGACATTGTAGGCTTTCTGTAGGTTTGCCCCTGTTTCCAGTCTTTATGCTAAGCTAAGCTAACCAGCTGCTGCTGATAGCTTCATATTTAGCATTACTGTAAAGACATGAGACTGGTATCAATCTTCTCATCTGACTCTTGGCAAGAATGGGAACTATCGCATTTCCCAAAATGACGAACTATTTCGTTAAGAGCATTACATTTTTGTGACCTTTAATATAAATTGATGTAGCTGACAATTCTAGTTACTGAAAGGTGTCATCCATTGCAATTATGCAGACCCCCGTTGGGGCAGAAAATGCCACTGACTAAAGATAGATGACAATCTTTCTCTCCCATTGCAAATTTAACTTGTTTTCCATTTCTTCACAGGAGCAAATTCTGGTGCAGAATATCTGACTCAGGGACATTTTCCTACAGCAGTGGCAAGTCTCAAATATCAAACCTTCAGGCCAACCTACACACCTGTGAGCCCTGTGGGACCTCCTGCCAGCAAATGGCAGAATCACAGGTACTAAGCAGCCTTAGGCCTTCCCATTTGAACCCAAAACAGCTTCTTCTATGTAACACTGGAAATAGAAAATCAGTTCTGACTTCCATGGACAACTGTTTTAAACAGTTATTTTCATTTCTTTGTTTAAGGATAATTACACTTGGAGAACATAAAGTATTTAACACCAAATGTTTTAAGAAATAGTTCAACATTTTGGGGAATTCGCTTATTCACATTCTCGACAAAGGTTAGATGAGAAGATTGATTTCCCTCTTTACAGTAAATATGAAGCTACAACCAGCAGCCAGTTAGCTTAGCTTGGCACAAGGGATAAGAAGGTAAGCCTGTTGTTTGTTTAATCTTCACAAAAACTGAAGTGGGGGGTTATGTGCCACGATATTTCTTGGCCAGGTGCAGTGACTTGTGCTGGCAGGGCAGGCTAGCCTTTTTTCCCTTGTTTTATGTTAAGCTAAGCTAAGCTAACCAGCTGCTAGCTGTAGCGTCTAATTTTTTCCTAATTTATTTCCCTAAAATGTCATATTAATCCTTAAACCTATCAGAAGCGCTGCATATCACAATAAGATAAAAAAGCCTTTGTTCTCCTGCCCTAGAAATAAAGGTTGTACAACTTCAAAATGTAAGTACGTGTACAAGTAGGTTCAGGTTAAAAGGCTCTTCTCTGGAGTTTATTTACTAAGAGAGGAAAGGTTTTCTAGTAATGGCCTAAAGGGAGAAAGCATCTTGACAGCCTCTTAGTCCAGAAATGCGAGTGTAGACATGATTTGCACTCTGAACCCAGCCTTGATAGGTTTGACAATAGTTAGTGCAGACTGTGATTTGCATCTTTAATGATTGTAACCACTGTGGTTATAATCACACCCAGATTAAAGAGGGCAGGGACATCTGCTTCACCCAGCGAGAGAGAAATACCTTCAGCTTGAGGACTGCTGCTGTGAACAGGAGGCACAGCGCTGATGGGACCACTGGTTCAGGGTCAGGATCAGAACCGGGACGAGGCCCCGTTGACTCTGACCGTTTCCATCCGTACCGTCGACATTTCAGTGATGGAGCAGTGTCGCCTGCAGGTTGCCTCCAGCAGTGCTCGTCCTCCTTCAGCTGCCTGCAGGAGGTGTGCAATCCTGACACACCAACATCCTGGGACCAATACAACGGCAGCGTGCAGGTTTCTAGATTTATTGTACACTTATTTTGTCTGTGCAATCCTAAACAACACGTTGATATCAGGAAAGAGACTTAGAAAGTCTTTAAGGTTTACTAGAAAGAAAGGGAGAGAGTAAAGAGAGTGGATGACCATAAATGTTTAAGTAAAATACACACTACACTTTGTTCCTCACATGTTAGGACTACTGCACAGACGCACACACTGAAACACCTCTTTGGATGGTAATTACTATAGAGATGGTATTACTAGGAGAATTCATTAGAATGCAAATGTCAAAGCAACTACAATCGATATTTTTTTATAATAACAATGTATATGAAATGACAACGTGAGAGATGTCGCTGATGAAGCTACAGAGAATTATCACCTGAATCTGCAGCTCCCCTCAATGAGTTTCAGCCTACAACAAGTTACCCACACGTTTACTGTTTTGGTTCACTCTCTCTGCTCTCATGTCACTTTCAATAAAAGAAAAACCTCTTCCAACCCCGTGTACAGCACCAAACAGCAGACAGACACAGTTAGCGACTAGCTGGTGAACATAGTGGAGCACTTAGCAGCTAAAAAGCCAGATATTTCCCTCACGAGTTGGTAGAGACCAAAAGCAGAGCAAAAAGGAAGAATAACTGTTGGACTTATATTCATCCGGTGGCCAGAAACATGACTCCAAATGAATGATTAGTAAGCTTTGTAAGGGCTGGATGTGTAAAACAAAAAAGCAACTGTTGCCCCTTTTGGTCCCCAAGTAGCCCTAAAAATCAGTTATTGCATGTTTAAAGGGTGTCAAATTAAGCCATAAAGTTAATTGTAGGCAGGTAATTTATTACAAGTTGCACATTTGCAAACGCATCATGCTGTCTTGATTTCTTCTAACTTCCTTTTATTTCTTAATTTTTGGAGAGTTCGTACCCAGAAGTGCCATCTCTCCCTGTAGAGCCCTCCTGCTTCCTGTCTCAGAGCTACCCATCCTACAGCTCATCGAGCCCTCTGCAACAGGTGAGTGAGTGTGTCTGTTCAAGGATCGCATCAAGGAACGCTGTAGAAGATGGGATTCATGTGATGATGGGATATTTAGATTTACCTTTATGATTTGAGGGAGTCACAATAATTTATGAACAAAGATGCTACTGCCTATTTGTTTCAAAAGCAGTGGACAGTACATATGAATGAAAGAAAATGGCATGGATGTTGACTTTGATAGAAACATCTTTCTTTTTATTGGTTTTCAGGTTATGATTTGTGTGTGTGTGTGTGTGTGTGTGTCCTCCACAGGTCTCATCTAGACTGTATCCTAACAATGATCCGCCCAACAGCTCAAAATATTCTCTCCAAAGTATCTCCACACAAATACACCAGGAGAGAACCACACAGTCCCTCTTCCCCAAGCCCATTTACTCATACAGGTAACATGCGTCACATTTTAACATAACATTTATACTTCTGTCTCTACCTTTATTACTTTGCCAAAATGTGCAGAATTCTTATGTGATTCTTTGCATTGAATATGGGTGGGGTACCTTTAGATTTAAGTGCTTTGATTGTGCCAAATGCAAATTTAAAAATGTTTCCTCCATGACTGCAGCATCTTGATCTTCTTGGCTCTGAAGAACAGTAAAACAGGAAGCCTGCCAGTCAGTGAGATCTACAGCTTCATGACTGAACACTTCCCCTATTTCAAGGTACCACCATTTTCAATTGTATTGTATACAGTTTTCTTTATCACATGTTGAATGTAATGAACTGGTGGGGCCACCAAGTTATTGTTTGATAATGTTTAGAAAGCTTTTTAAAATTATTATTATTAAAAGATATCTGACACATTACTGTAACATAAATCAAACATACTATTAGCAAAGATGAATCGGCCTATTGGTAAAAAACTAACAAAAAAACCCCATTTACCGGTAATTTACACAACATTCATGATAGTCAGTGATTTTCAACCACTGTGTGTGAGAGATCGTCAGGTGTGCCGTGGGAAATTATCCAACGTTTTTTTTTAATCAATGTTCTCCGACAGCACTCGTACCGGAGCTCCGACAGCCCGACATATATATTCCCCCAACAGAACCCCGCGCGCCCTGAAATTCAAGTTTTGTCTCTGACTGTAGGTGTGTGTGTGCGCTTGTGTGTGTTTGTGGGAGCGAGTGGAGGGAATGTGAATGCGCAAGGCAAGAAAAAAACAATACACTTTTGGGCACCCTTGAGCTAAGGGGTCTGTTGCTGAAAAATGTTGAAGACCCCCACTATAGATAAATCGATGGTCTTTCTGATCAGTAGCTGAAAGGTTCACGTTCACGTTTGCTCAAGGCCCAAACACACTGAAAGTGTTGTGTTGGCATGGGGAGTTTAATGAGGAGATGCTTTGTATCGGTTTAATATCGACAGTGTGCGTGAAGGAAGTTTGAAAGGCAGCGACAGCATCAAATCTAATCATATATCATAAATATACAATGTTGTTAAGAAAGTTCTCGGTAGATTAAACGCCCTGTGCTTTTAATATTGATCAAATAAGGCAGCTGCAGGGTTGGACCTCAGTTTGAACCCTGGGGGTGACAAATACTGTACATTCTTCAAAGGATTCCAGATATCTACAAATCAAAAACATTCAGACTCACATCTGGAAAAAGCTCAAAGATTTGCTGCCATACATATTCAAGAAGGCACCATATACATGGCTGCGTTCCAAACAGCTGCGTGTGATGTTAAACGCAGGCTGCAGGGCCAGAAAATCAAAGTATTTTGCAAAGGCTGAGATACATCTAAATACTTTCTGAATATTGTCAAATATCTTTGAGTTAATTTCCATTCAGTGGACACTTGTCTTGGCATGCAGATATTAAACATTGCAGATGATGGAAAAATGAATGCACATTTTAATATTGCCTCCAGGGAAAGAGTTTTCCGTATATGGATTTCATGGGGATTTGAAACATCACTTATATATTATATATTATATGGCACGGCCCCGGGGATGTTAAGGGTCAATATGACCCATTTCAGTTTTTGAGATGACCAAAGTACTGGTGAACTTGTCATTTTCTTCCTGAAATCTTGTGACTTTTCCTCATTTAGGGTCATGAACTGGGGTGTAATATCTGAACACTTTGATGTGGGTAGGTCGCTGTTCAGACCCAAAGAAAACATGTCTCTTTGATGCACTTTATTTTGATTGCATTTGTTTACATATTGACTGGCTCTGATCACCCATTTAGAATCCTGCCCCGTTGGGAGGGGAGTGTCTCTCTCTCACACACACACCCTCACACCCTCACCCGTACTTGGGTTTCTTTCCTCCAGTGGTCTTGTGTTCAATCAACTTGACGATGCTGCTCAATGCAACAAAAGAAATAATGACTGCAAAAAAAACATACATGATGTGAAGCAGCCTGTCTACTCAAAAATGTATGATCAGGAGGTGTGTGTGTGTGTGTGTGTGTGTGTGGGTGTGTGTGTGTGTGTGTGTGTGTGTGTGTGTGTATGTATGTGTGTGTGTGTGTGCCATGTTGTCAACCTTAAGATCAGTAAAAGTTCAAATAAAAAAATATTCCATCTGCAGAGCGATTAAAAAAGAAAAGAAAATGTCGAACTTGTTTTTCAACAAACAAAGATAGTAGTCCGGAAATTACATATCTCCTTGTTCAATTTGTACAACATGAACTAACGTTAAAAATATTATTTAAAGTATACCTGAGGAGCAAGTATCTTGAATCCAGGACACAGGGAATACAGTCGTAACTTGAAAAACAGGATAAAAATCATGTTATTGTGAAACAAACTAAATATTTTTTCATCTAGACGGTTAAAAGAGTCTTTAAAGATTTTGGAAATACCTTCATAACAGCGGCGAGTGTTGCTAAACAACCTTCTGGGTCTGGGTCTGGGTCACCAGGTATATTTATTTTCGGAAACCGAATGCATAGCTCAATACATGAGAGGCACAAACTGGGGCCAGTGCAGATGTGTGTGTGTGTGTGTGTGTGTGTGTGTGTGTGTGTGTGTGTGTGTGTGTGTGTGTGTGTGTGTGTGTGTGTGTGTGTGTGTGTGTGTGTGTGTGTGTGTGTGTGAGAGAGAGTGTGTGTTGCTGGCCTTGATCATAAGTTCATATGGTCATTTTCCTCTTTTAAAATGACTGGCGGGTTTCTGTTCACAGTTATCACAGCATCGAGAAATAGCTAGCCTGCACAACATGAATAGTAAACTATAAACATCTACTTTTCACTTCCATGCTATATTTTATTGTATTTACTAGATTTAAACTGTTTTAGGGTTTTAGGGATGCTGACAAGTGTAATGAATAAAGTTCCATACAAACAATTTTAGTGTTTTCAATCTGTAACGCTCACCCATAGGACCAAAAGAGAAATGTTCTCACTATTTCATTTTCAACAAAGATTGAAACACGTTTTGCTTGCACTTCTTGTTTTGTGAAAGATTTACTCAAAACTTAATCTAAAACTAAAAATGAGGCTCCAGCACTCTGAGTAGGTCAAAAAAAGTACATAAAAAAGTTAGTCTTTACAGAACAAAAGAAAACTCACACTGCCCTATAAACGTCACCAGCCTGCATCAATCTCTCTCCTCATGCAGTAACCTAATATGCAAATTTTATTTTTTGATGTAAGCCAATTCCATTTACCGCCCATGCTTGGAAGAAGATCAGAAAATAAGAGTCAACAAGATAATGCCAACAAGTTGTAGCTGGTTTTTTTCTTCTATATTAATGAAAGCTGCCCTTGCTTAGCTTTGACCTGCAGAATAAGGTTTAGTCACAGTTTCAGCTCCGTCATGAATCCCAAATGTCTGGGCACATGTGGGATTTGGAGCACTGCATACGAATAAGTCACCTGCTGCATATTTGTGAAGTTGTCATAGTGACGTTCAGCCTGGGTGCGGTATTGAAAAGTATAATAAACTACCATCCCGACCACGACCAGCAAGACAATTCAAATCCTTTAGAAGTACATCAACGGATTTAAAACCAGTTTAAAAGTCAGGTTAGGACTTTACAGATATTTCTTATCAACTGATCTGAGACATGGACAGTATCTTCTTTCACTGGAACCAGATCTGATGATGTCAATACTTGGAAAATGATTATCCTGATTATCAGATATTACTTATGCTGTGTGTGCTGTGTGTGTGAATTAGAAGGAGGAGTTAGCTTTCTCACGCTTGTTCTTGACAGTGTTGTAATGTCATCTCTCTGAGACACACAATAAAAAATGAGCTTCTGGACTGTGATAGTGTCGAGGAGGAGGTTTTAGAGACCGAGGACAATACTATCGACGATCCAGATTATGAATTTTCCTACGATGAAGATGATTCAGAGGACGATCCTGCCGTAGTCTCTCCATCAGATGAAAACCAAGGAATGAAGCGATCCTCGACAGAAGTGACATGGGCATCTCAAGATGGCAACATAAAGTGGTCAACATCACCACACCAAAGTCGAGGCAGACTGTCATCTTCCAATGTCATCAGAATGACTCCAGGCCCTACAAGATTTGCTGCCATACGAGTTGATGATATTCAATCAGCGTTTCAGCTCTTCATATCCCACCAATAGAGGATCATACTGGACATGACCAACTTGGAGGGGAGGCGTATGTCAAGAGACATGGAAGCCACTGGCTCAGATTGACTTGCATGCAGACATTGGAATCCTGGTATTAGCCGCAGTGTACAAGTCAAGGGCAGAAGCAGCTGCCAGTCTAAGGGATGAAGAGAAGGGAAGGCCAATCTTTAGAGGACAATGTCTCTGGAGTCATTTCACATGATATCTCGGGTGATCCGATTTGACAACCGTGACACCAGAACTAGTTGACGAGAAAGAGACAAACTAGCAGCGATCAGAGATGTATGGGATAAATGAGTCGAAGTTCTTCCTTTGTTGTACAATCCTTGTTAATATGTTACTGTAGACGAGCGCCTTGTTCCATTCAGTAAGAACCTCTTGTGTGAAATGCAAGAATTACATCTGCAGAAAGCACACAGTCACATTCTGCCCACCATGTGGTGAGCATTGAGAATGTGAGGAGAACAAAGTTAAATTAATAGAAACAATTTATGTAAAGAATTGTTGAATATAGTGTTGGATTGTTGGATGTTGAATAAAACATGTATTGTATGTCCCTTTTCTAAATGTTCATGATCTAAATTGAAGTTCTTATTGGTTTTACTTTGTTCTTTGACTGTTTTGACTGTATTTACACAATGAGGGTCAATATGATCCCAAACCTAATTAACGTAATTGTTAATACAAGGGTTAAAGCACATTGATAGAGAGGGCAAGGAAGCATACGGCACAATGAAGAAATATGTAGAGTATGTGACAAATACAACTTGTAATATGTAATAGAATATCATGATTGGTCAGGCAAAACAACTTTTAGTTTTTTTAGTTTTTGTATAGAAAATGATATTAAGTGTTGCACTTAACTGGTAGCACAGTGGTTATAGGAAGCATATTTAGCAGCCCTAATAAAGTGTGCTCATATCTTTTCTTTTTGTACCATGAAGTACTCTGACATGATGGTATTATAAAGCCTCAGAACATCTGTTTGAACCTTTACTTTTGCATCTTCTGCATCTATCCACCGCTCTCTGTTTTCAGTCAGCTCCTGATGGATGGAAGAACTCTGTGCGTCACAACCTCTCTCTGAACAAGTGCTTTCAGAAAGTGGAGAACAAAAATGGGAACTCGTCCCGTAAGGGCTGTCTTTGGGCTCTCAATCCAGCCAAGGTGGAGAAAATGCAGGAGGAGATGCACAAGTGGCGTCGCAAGGACCCCATCACTGTTCGCAGGAGCATGGCGAGGCCAGGTGGGTCCCGTGAATGTATTAAAGATTGTCACTAAGCGAATGAAGTGGAAAATATTATTTCTACAGGAGATTGATTTTGACCATGAATTCATTACAGTAAGAGGTATATCTTATTCGATTCAAACCTTTTTTCTTTTCCAGAACACCTTGATCGTCTACTGGGAGAGAGACCGGACAAGCTCAGGTCTTTGCCACCTTACACCAACCCAGCTTTGTTATCCAGAGTGGCCTCTATCTATGGCACCACCTCGCCATCTTGCATCCCAGCCCCGCTTCAACCACCCTGCCCACCCATTCGCCATCCACATGTCTCATGTCCTCATGTCTCAATCTCAGCTGCCCTGCTACCTTCCCCCCGCCACCGCTCACCTCAGCGACTCATTTCCTCTGTACTCACCCTGTGGACAGCAGTCTGCAGGTAGCGTCCCATTAGCCATGGGGAGCCTGCACTCCTCCATGGCTGGTAAGATGCCACCTGTTTACAATGGCGCCCTGTATGCCGAGTACAGCTCAGGCAGCATCCAGGACTTGCTGTTGGAGGGAGACGCCAACTATGACATCGACACACTCAACCCCAGTCTGACTGACCTGCAGCTGGAAGGTACGAGAGTTAGGCAGAGGCAATATGATGGGTAGGAATAAAACAAGTTTTTTAAATTTACTTTGCAAGAAGACTATTTTCAGCTCATAGCAGACTAGCAGTTGCTTACCTCATTTTCTAACTACGTTGTAAAGATGTGGCATCATTTAGTATTTTCAAAAAGTCTAATTAAGATTTGTAGATGAACTAAAATCCTGCAGCTATAATGAACGTTTATGCTGCTATCAGACCTCAACAGACATTTTCACGTCAAAGAAGGTGCAATCAATTACATTAACGATGTCTCTGTGACAATTTGCTTTATTGTCTTTATTCTCTAATATACCTTTTCACAGCAGACATTTGACTTGTCATAGTAAGAAAAGCACAGGTGTTAATAATAACATTAACAAAGGCTTTTTTCTATTCAATTTGTGAAAGTTGCTGCCTTTAAATGAACCGTGTTTCGACCCTCATGTGGTATTCATGACTTCATGAGTAGAGTCTTTCTGAAAACTCTGACTTCATGAGGTGGAACGTGTTTGTTGACGTTTACAGAAATGGCAGAGGCCGTGGAAGTTCATTGTTTTGTGTGGATATATTGTAATTTTAGTGGTAAAGTGCTTGTAATTTTGTAAATGTTG
Source organism: Cottoperca gobio (assembly GCF_900634415.1). NCBI lineage: Eukaryota > Metazoa > Chordata > Actinopteri > Perciformes > Bovichtidae > Cottoperca > Cottoperca gobio. Next base: position 9,542,841 of record NC_041367.1, on the reverse strand, counting down.
ATATTCCCAATGGCCTCATCATTTTTAGTCATTATGCCCGCTTGTTAATGTGCTAAATTGAAATGGAATTCATTTTATTATTCACACAACAGTTTTTCTTACTTGACATGTCAAAACGTCAGCTCTTTCATCAAGAAGTCACAGACATTTATTCATTTTTCTCAGGTAACTTGTGGCAGGAGCTACAGGAGGACAGCCTGGTGTCTGATCCACAGGTTACCACCACAACCTCGTCCACAGCCGCTGCTCTGCAGGTCCACCACGTCCAGACCAGCTGCCTGCAGGTCACGTCTCCTTTCGGTCAGACGTCAGAGGTGACTGCCGTCGGTCGACGAAAAGCAGAGTATGAGGACGGAAACACAGGTAGAAACTTTGAGCAGCATGGCTGTTTGAATGGACTGCATCCTGTGGTTTATTCAGGGGTGGAGAGTCTGGCTGGGTATCTGACCTCCTGCTCCTCATCCATCTCCTTGATGTAAAGACTGTTTGGGGTCTTTCACACTGCCTGACCATTATATTAACCTGAATGAGGAATATTGTCACAAGCAGCTTCATGCCACAGTATTAGCTTTCCAGGTTATTTAACCCATGAAATCCTCTGTTTACCAACGTGTGTTACAGACTGTGGAGGAAATATCTCTGTTTTTTCTCCCATTTATTTATTTGCTAGAGCTCCTGTTATATCTCATGGCGAGTAAGCAAATGATAATAGGTTTTATAAATGTAAAAGTAAACTGGGAGACATTTGCTACACTTAAAATTGTCATTAAATTCTTTTTTTGAAAACTTTACCTATGAATTTAGTTATTTATTTACCTTTTACAAACTGTATCGTCATTTGATTTTAAAATGTCACATCATTGTGGTATTAATTAATTCATGATTTATTTTGGAATTTCTTCCATTAATTTTGTCTTTTGACATTTACACATTTTTATATCCAATATGATATATGATTCAGTAAAACATTTTAGAAGTTGATCTCTTTATTGATGCATTAAACATACAGCATACAGTTTTCTGCCACTGGTGGTCTCTCAATTTTGGCATTGCGGTCAGTTTCTCTCGGTTATGATTATTCATTGTTCAGCATTCAGGATGTTTTTACTTAATTATCTGCAGAGGTCTCTGCTTCTCCAAAACAAACAGACCCGTTTGGTAAAACCAGTAAAAACACTAACTAAAGCATTTTGATGCTAACAATCAGTGTTTCCCCTGTGCATTCAGGACGCAGGGACCACGAGCTAAAGGCTGTTTCTCTGATCATTTAAGATCCAGATGTCCGACGACTAAAATCCTTCATCCAGTTAAAATGCATAGTTGAAAACAATCAAGATCTAAATAATGTATCGGAAAGATTTGTCTCAAACTAGATAAAAAGTCAATATATGACAACATCTGGGAGGCAGTCACAACGATGACGCATGTGCAAAGGGGATACATCGGCATTACATGCAACCAAATGAATCGAGCCGTTACCTGGATTATAATTACTGATTTCTCTACGTTTGAAAATTGTTGGATTTGTGACTCGACAAAATATATAACATAGGTCTTTTTTAGACATTTTAATGCAAAAAATATTACATATAATACCTTTAATATATCTTTTAGGCTACATTCTTGTCATTCTTTTATAGCCAGTTAATATTAGATAATTAATAGCTTTATTCATTATCTATTTCAAAGGGTTAAATTGCTCCATTTTAGAGTATAAAAAACATAAACACATATAAATTGTTATCTGATTAGGCAGTTTACATTGACCTGGCTACAACCTGAAACAGATGTACAGTTGCCTGGATTATCCTGCTGTGTTATGTGAACTGATTAAAACCCTTTTAATGATTTAATAACTTTGTTTTTGATCTGTTTTGTCTCCTGTGGCTCTAAAAGGAGCCTGTCACCTGACAGTGCTGCCTTACAAACCAACAAACTAAAAAGAAAACCTGTTTATTGGAGGTTTGAACCAATATGATATACGGTAATATTAAAAGCAAACCTGAGGTAGTGTATATTTTACCGTCACTCTCTCCACTGTGATACGGGCTCAGCATAAGAGAAGCTGTCGACACTGATGGAAGATGGGAAGTGTTGTCAGGATGACAATGCAGTAAGACTGTTTTCACAGAAGATGGCAGCAGAGACACTTCGTGACCTGCACCTTCGTCAATATGAGGGATTATCAACTAATGTAACGGTGACATCTTTTACTTTCGCTTTGTATTTTAGTACTCGAGGAGAAATATCATATAGACCACTTGCAAACCTTTTTTACTGCCATTATTTTAGTCCTTTCGGTAACTGAGTTCCAACAGCCAGTGTTTATGTAAAAGTATTGACATAAACTGATCGAACAGTGTTATTTTAAAGTAAATCTGACTTTCTGTTTAATTTTCTTTGTTCAACTTTTGTGAAAGAACAACAATGGATATCACGATTTTGAAAAAATCCCATATTTATTGCAGTGATGGAATATCCGCTGTCAAAACTTTACATACTTTTTCATTTTATACTTAAAACATTTATCATAATTAAAGTATACACAGTGTTCAGTACTACAGAGAATGTACTGGATATCAAAATTGGTATCTGACTTGTGGCTAATGTAGGTTTTCTGACACTTCAAAGTGGCTATTTATTTAAAAAATACTCCTGAAGTAGTAGTACTACATGAAAACATAAAACAACTCACACATTCACATAGACAAAGTACACATGTTTCTGTTCATCGTTCAAATGAACAATGACAGAATGAATCCTTCAGATGTGTGCTACTAATTTAAGAAACTTAAAAATGTAATGAGCTTTCTATACAAACTATATTAATGTACATCTGGATGGATTTATTATTATGAAACTCTTTTTTAAGGGTATCTTCATTTCTCACTTTGTCTTCATATCAATAACTATCAAATCACAGAAAATGTAAATGATAGGACGTCTTCCTGATGATCAAGTGGAACCCACATCTACAGACTGAAATGAGCAGTATGTACAGACACTGTATGTGTTGGCTGCCCACACACTCGCTCACACACTCTGATGATCAAACTGGCAGAATTCAATGTTCCTGCTAAGAGGCAAAGGGAGAAATCTATTGGTCTGGCAGCTGAATACCTGAATGGAAATGTATGGAGTTAACAGGAGTGAGACGTTTAATGCCAGTGAATTGTCCATTAGTTCATCTGTTTCTGGTCCTGAAGTGGTACATGGAAAATGTTTAGAGCAGGGAGGAGTGGAAGGTGGAGGGTGGTCTTCCTATGGCCCTCCACTGTAGGAATAGTCTGCCTTGTTGTGCATCACCAGCTTGTTGTCCACAAAGTAGAAGCTGTCAGACTGCGTCTCATAAGGGTGCAGGATCATCTCACGCACTGAGAGAAAAGAGACACACATACACAACTTAGGGTTTTGCATCATTATATCCTGTTAGATCTAATGAAATGTCTGCGCGTGTGTGGGTGTGTTTGTCTCTTGTTGGGGACATGTGTGTGTTGGCGTTTTGTGTGTGACACTCACTGATTTCCTCGGACAGCGCTGGGAACTCGTAGATGTGCTCGCACGTGTTCTTGCTGCTGGGCATGCAGAAGCCAAACTCGAAATCAAAGCTCTTGAGCAGCTGATCGCGGAAGTAGTGTCTCTCAATCATGCGGAAGTTGTTGATGGGTGTGTCTCCCACTGTGAACTCCACTCTGCAGACACACAGGGAGGAAATTCATTTACCAACCTGGAAGCCAGGGAAAATACAAACTTACGAGAATACACAAAGGTCAGGTAAACTCTAAAGGTTAATGCCAGCTTATTTCAACTAGGGCCGCATTTTTGTAATGTTGGTGCTAACGTTCATCACTTCAATAAAAGTGAATCAGGGCAAGAAAAACAACAGAAAGTGAACACATCCAAATGCAATGTCAATAATAATAATAATCCGTCATTGCACAGGAGCAGGTTGTGTATTCAAAGTAATCGTTATGATGTCACAGATATCTACTTCCTGTCCAAGATGATGTCCGTTCTGCTTTTCTTCTTCATTGGATGAATTTGAAAAAGTATGCTGCTTGGACCGTGGAGATATTGGATTCAAATGGGGGAAAAAATACATCTGTGGGATCATGAAAAAACAATAGCCTGACTTCATTTTAGTGATGTTTCAAGGCCAAAACTATGAAAATAAAACCCAAGTTATAAAAATAAACTGAATTATCAGTTTACCATTTAATGGTGCACAAAACACATTTTTAATATACATTGAGATTTTTCATTAGGCCTACATTATCTAGATGAGTCAGTTGTTGGGTTGGATTGAAATCGGTCACAGAGTAGGAGTCTGATGATGAACACCACTCAGGATCTCTGACAGCTATTTGGTGTCTGACTCAGCAGGTGGGCTTGGCGTTTCTGTGTGTTCAGACTTATCGCCGTCAGACTGCCGTCCCACACTGACGCCCACGCACCTCCCACATCCCGCATGTGTCTTCCGTCAGTGCTGCTGGGCTGACCGGACATCATTGCATCATCAGCTTTTTGCAACACGTCTCTTTCTCTCTCAAAGTCTTCAAATACACACTAAATGTTAACTTATGAGACTGAAGTGAGGCATGTAAGATGGCTCAGAGGTCAACAGTAGCCTTAACTAGACAGTATAACTTATAAATCTAATTCAAATCAAATGTATTTATATAGCCCAATATCACAAATGACACATTTGTCTCAGGGGATTTTACAGACTGTACAGCACACCCTCTGTCCTCAGACCCTCGCACCGCACAAGGAGAAACTCCCTTAAAGAAACCCCACAATCAAAGGGGGGAAAATGGAAGAAACCTCAGGGAAAGCCACAGAGGAGAGATCCCTCTCCCAGGACGGACAGACGTGCAATAGATGACGTGTGTACAGGATAAACAACATAGTACAAATACAACATCTATGTGACAGAACTGATGGTGTGATCATATATAAAAAAAGAAAAAGATGAATCCAGGATGATGTCAAAAACGTACAGTATAAGTGGCTGATGCATTCTTACATTTGAAAAGAAATGACCATTGGATCCTATATACCTTTTTATTTGGTTTATTTCCTACTAACCCACACTTATAAAAGAGTTTAGGTTTGTAGACATGTGTATTTAACAAGCTAAATGTGTAATTGCTCCTAAAATGTGGGAAAACTGTTGATGGGCGGTGGTTTAAAGATATATTGTTAAAAACAGAAAGTTAACTTACGTGGCTCCAACCTGCCGCAACTGCAGGAAGGCTGGCGTGAATTGGTATCGGACAAAACGGCCGGCGTTGGGGTCACAGTGCTTTCTGTCTCCCGCTAAAGAAGAGACGTTTAAAAGAAAATAAGTTGGAACTGCTACAATATCAACAAGTGGCTCACATCACAACACAAAGCATTGACTTTAACTCTTCAGAATATATTCATGAGTATGTGGATCTGATTTATAATCTGTTATAGCTCAGTGTTTCTCAAATGGGGGTTTGTGAGATTAAAAAAGGATAATCTAAACCAATATCAATATTATGCATAATTCCTGAAATAATCATACTTATTCTAAAAAGCAAAGACCCCTATGTGCTGAGATCTGGTATGCAACCTTTGACTGCTGAAGACTGGGCTACTGTCCTTTTGACTGTGAACAGCGCGATGCTTTGTTTAGTAATGAGTGCAATTTATTAAGAAAACGTAGTTCAATGCAACTACAATGCCATCTTAGTGTTATTGCACGATGAACAAAATTGGTTTGCCATGAATTTAGTGATGAATTCTAAATTATTATTAAATATGTAGCATGTAAGTGTTTCCCAGTTACAAGCTTGTTGTTGAACTCAGACACTGACGGCGCAGCGCTGTATTGTTCTTCTTTTGTCGGCCTTTCTTTTACTAACAACATTCTTCTGCTCTGGTCAGGGGGCACTTAATATTTCAAAGCGGGTACATTATTTTAAAAAAAGTTTAAGAAGCACTGAAGTTGTTTCTGAGGTTTGGAGCTGACCTGGTATTGGAGGTTTAGTAATCTCAAACAGGACCGTGCCTGTTTCCATGTCGCGGATCTTGAACCTGGTGAAGTCGATCATGTGGACATTTTCTTCCGGAGAACAAAGATAATCTGAAAAAGAGAGAAAAGAACTCTTTAGACTTTACTCTCATACAAATGTTACACAGAGGGTATTTCTTTTCTTTTCATGATATAACTGTGAATGCAGCAGCCCTTCCATGTCAGGCAGCAAGCTGTCCATTTATGAGAAAGTGTCACGTGTATAGTTCTCTGCCAAGATACACTCATATCAAATAATATGCTATTTACTGGAACCTCACAAGTAAGTAAAGGATGCTATTTTTTACACATCAGATCTTTCTCTATACCAGGTATAACACCAACAATAAGTATACTGTCCGACAGGGAAATGTACTCATATAACCCATACAGAAGATAAAGTCAAATGAACTAAGAGAGGAGAAAGACATTTTCTTATTCTGCATTTCAAGAATAAATGAATGAATTTTAAAGTGTGTTTGAATTACAGATTGGAATCACAATAAAGTATTACAATCTTTAATCTTGATAGGCATACAGGTCAACATAACACAACAACAAAAGACATAACCACACACACACACACGCATGCATGCACACACACACACACACACACACACACACACACACACACACACACACACACACACACACACACACACACACACACACCTCCTGATCATACATTTTTGAGTAGACAGGCTGCTTCACATCATGTATGTTTTTTTTGCGGTCATTATTTATTTTGTTTGCATTGAGCAGCATCGTCAAGTTGATTGAACACAAGACCACTGGAGGAAAGAAACCCAAGTACGGGTGAGGGTGTGAGGGTGTGTGTGTGAGAGAGAGACACTCCCCTCCCAACGGGGCAGGATTAGACCTAAGAGGCTTATTGTGTTTTACCATCACATGGACCGGCTGGTGGGGAAACACACACACACACACACACGCACACGCACACACACACACACACACACACACACACACACACACACACACACACACACACACACACACAGGTTATGGTAAGGGAAGTTATTATTAGCGGCCTGTGTTTCATAAGGGTTAAAGGTTCCTTCGTATTGATGACTTCATGCAACACATTTAAAAAGACTGAAGGGGCAACGATGGCGGTCAAATTAAGATAAACACACACATGAAATCGTCCGGGTATTCAAGCACATGTGTCTGCGCATACACACTCACACTGCTGCACCCTCTACGTGTCCGAGGGTTAGAGAGCAGATGGGCCACACAGGCTTTAGCCAACTGCTTGAAGATATTTATAGTACAGTACACCATACCTGACACCTTACAATCTAAAAATGTCTTCTTGTACAACAGGACTATTGTCTTATTATTATTGTCTTATTGTCTAATACAGTGGATGTTTTGGACACTGAATATCACAGATTCCATGTGACACTATGAGAAAGATGACAGAACACGTGGTGTAAGTTATGACTGTGGCAGTCCCTCATTCTTTGGTACTTGTCGTCATTTCCCTTTTCCTAATTCCTTTTAGCTGAAAGTCCCAATTCAACTGAGTTGATTGGAGGGTTATTCAGATCACCTGTTGCGCAGGGTGTGGGGACTGACTTTAATTAATTAAAAATGAAAAAGCAGCTCACCGGGGATGCAGATCCTTTTTTGTATACCTCATAATCAGCAGATATCGTCAGCCAGAAACTCTGGTCTTTGGGCCCTTTAGAGACTTCTTTGTTCTCCTAACTTCTGTCATTGAGGATTGTTTTGATCCCTCTGAAACCTAGATGGAGTGAACAACAAAGAATTCCTTTCCACAAGGTGACCTGCGTCAGGGCAGATTGATAACCTAACGCACGCAAGCTTTACTTTGTTTGTTCATTTATCTTTATCGAAACCCCCTTCATACACATTTCTTTATTATCGAAGAGCCGCTCATATATTATTAAAAGGCATTTGTTTATTATTAGTCATTTAAATTAAATTGAAGAGGCATTTTTTCCCGTTATTATTAAGGCAAATGTGAGATTTGTTTCTCCAAGTAAGAATCTTTTTATTTTTACGTAGTTTGGGAACTGCTTCTCTAGCTCGAGCAGTGCCGCCACATGACATCTCACAGTTCTAGACAAAATGCCATTTACTTATGAGATCATTTAAATGCGTATGGCAAATGACAACCCTAATTAACATTGTAAAACAACAGAACATGAAGAGTGTGCTGTCTTTAGCACGCAGTGTGTCACAGTGCTTCACCATACAGATAGATCTTGTGATATGTTAATTAATAAATCTACATTTTGACAGCTTGATGCCGAGTTGTAGCCCTAATAGCAGTGTCTAAATGTCAAAATCCTCCTCTTATGTTCACGTCATTATCATTCATCATATCACATCATCATCAGAGTTCTTCATGTGGTACATATTGGTTACAGTTATAAAACCTGTCAATCAGTGACATTTTTAGAAATTCAACATTAGAGCGTTCAAGAAACGTCTTATTTACTGTCCAACTACATGAGACGCAGAACGAAAAGACCTTCGGCTAAGAAATCTCTGCAAAATTGAAAAACTCTTTAATGTTTTAAGCTTTTATATCCAAGCAAAGAACATTATGTCATCTTCTTGACTTGATCATAATGTCTTTCGATGGTCACTGATGTGAAATACTGCATTAACTTTGACAATCAACCCCCCAAAGTAATAGCTAGAATAATTTAATATCCCCAGTTATAACTAATCTGAAATAACTGACTGGTTAGCTGTGTAAACGCTGATGGGAGGGCTGTTTTCATTAAGCATTGTACATATGTGTGTATATTTCTGTGTATGTATGTAGTATACATACTCTCTGCACATGTAATGCAGAATGCACTGGGCTCGTCTCCGGTGATGATTTCCTGTTAACATCCTGTAGATGTGAGTGTTTCCATGGTAAACATCACAAGACTGGTCAAGACGTTTCCATGTAGAACTTTTCTGACTCAAAGTCTCTTTATATTGCCGTTCAAACTGCAGTAAGAGGGTTAGAGCGCTGCTGTTTGATGCAGTGCCCTCTAGTGCCAGTTCATTTGATGTGAGGCGCTTATCTGCTCTGAGAATATTACTATAAACCTGCTGATAGTCTGGGATTGTGTTTCTTCTAAAGGAACAGCAAGGAAACACTTTCACACACTATTTATAGAGCACTTGCATACTATGTGGAGTGGAACTAATAAAGATACATTTAAATCATCCTGATTAGAAAACAAGCTATAAACATCATACACTGGACCAAATACTGTTATATAATGAGTGAGATTAAAGTTAAAGTAAATTGTCACCACTGTGGCTACTTATACTAAATACTACTTAAGAAATATATGCATCTATAACATGATTTATACCCAGCAATACTCTTGTACTGCTCCTATTTGATATGACAGAACAGCAAATACCACCAACTCCAACGCGTTGTGTCGTCGTCCAATATCAACGTCTATGTTGTAATGTGATTAATAAAGGGTTAACATTAACATTTGTATGATTATCTTTATTGTTATGACCATAAAGATTGCAATTGTCTGTCTGACAAGTAAGAAAAATAACATTTCTCAAGGGTAAATTTATGTATCAACCACTAAATGTATAATTTCTGACAAAAATGTGTTGGCAGAGTACTCTGAATGCAATCTCGTGTAGCTGTCGCTCAGCAGCTCTCTTTGTGGGCAGATGACCGATAGACACATTTTGTGAATCAGAGATGGCTACTTGCCAGACCTGCTGAAAAAGACAGATGGAGCATTTCATCTGATAGCTCAGCCGGTGAAATCGTTTTTCACCCAGTCCAGTGCAAATATTCACACATAACCACGTCACCCCCATAGTCGCATTAAACCCAGAACACGTTACCACACCACTTTGATTTCATAGCCTCTGCACACGGCGCAGCTTGACTGATAACAACTGAGTGTGCTGTCTTAGAGGTTTGTAATACAAATCTTTTCAGATGCTCACTGTTTAGTGACAACAAAATGAAGTGTGAGCTGTGGGGAGAGAAAAACAAACAAAATACACACAGTAGAGGTGAGTCATTCTCAGTTTGTGAGAGACAGAGAGGGGGTAGAGGGAGAGAAACAGTGAAAAACTGACGGAGACGGAGGATAGTTCATATTTGAGGAATAATTGTAAAACATCTTGACTGCTGTATCTGATGCATGAAGCCTCGGCCTTGTTTCCCAGCAATAACACGTGTCCATGCTTGTATTTCAGATCATTGCATATTACTTATTTGTCACAGTGTAGATTGATTTCAAACTAGTTTCTGGAAACACACAGCTGGGAAAAACCCACCAATCTGTGATTTACACACCAGTCCCTGCTGAGAGTAATTCAATTATTTACTTCATACTGTGGGTTTAAGAGCTTCTGGTAACGAATACAACTACACTGGGATTTGTGTAGTGTATAAAAGATAAAGCCAAATCACAAAAGAAACATGTGATTTATCTAACATGTCGACAAACAACAAAATAACAACGTGCAAGTCTTTGCAGAAGAAATGTCAGATGACAGACATCACTATTGAAACTTTTCACTGGGATATAGTGTGAAAAGTCTCTGCCTGTGATCCAGCGGGCATGAATACCTCCCTCTTACACTAAAACAAACACATCATTGCTTTATAGGAATAGATGGGGGAAGAAATGTAGAAAGCACTCCAGAGGAAGGTTCAAAACACAAGGAACATGTCTGCAAATACGAAGAAATAATTCACCTTTTCGACAAGTGTTAGATGACAAGATTGATACCAGTCATGTCTGTCCTTTCAATATAGGGCGACAGCCAGCAGTCAGTTATCTTAGTTTAAATAGTCTGGCACACAAGCCTCCGTAAAACCAGAATTTATCCTTATTACACTTTGGTTGTTGCTACGGATTAAACAAACTAGATATAACAAATAATCGTACAGACATGAGAGTGCTCTCTATTTCTATCTTCTAACTTATTTAGTCATCTATCAGCAAGAAAGTGAGCAAGTGTAGTTCCAAAAATGTTGAACTATTCCTTTAAGAATTACTTCTGGCTCCCAACAAAAGTAGTCCTAGCGTTGTTAGGAGAACCGTACGGCAGTCATCGTTCTTTTCATAGGAAAATATATTGTTGAAAGGAAATATTCTATAACATAACTGCATCTATGCAATAGTGTATCTAATGCAATTTTACTTTATGCAAAACATGTGTTAGTTACTATTGCCTTACTGCATGAAAAACCTTGTCTTGTAGACCATGATATGCATGTTGCCGACACACACAAACACATGAAGTGCTCCACTTCACTTCCTTCAACACCGTCACCTAGCAACGCTCCTTCTGATAGTGTGCCAGCTCGATTAGCCCGTCTTTCTCCTTCCCCTCATCCACCTGGCTGCTCCGCAACAACAAGGTGCAGCAGTGAATCAAAGGAGAGTATCTTAGGTTAGACATCAGTGGTATGCAAAGGAAATGTGTCACGTCTGATGAAGGTTATATACCTGAGGCCCTCCTCTTATAGACTGAGGAGCCTCTTCCTGAAGCTCAGGGGGAATCAGGATGTGCACATTTGATGCAGAATATTTAGAGGGCGTGTGTGTGCCAACAGTGGCTTCAATCACAATATGTTATATGTATATTATAATATGCTTTATCGTCCCTGTGGGGAAACATGTCATAAACTCTCAGCACAGGTGAACTACCATAATCACATACTGATCTTTGTACGAGGGAGCTGGCAGGGTAAAGTCGGTTTGATGTCCTGTCTAAGTGATTAAGACATTTCACATACAGCTCCACCGGGTTAAATCTAGCTCATTTCAGGGATGTAGTGAATGTGTGAAAGGGGCTTTTGTGATGTTCATCTGTCTAATTTAATGGTATCTAACAGGCAATCCCATCTATACTAACACACATTAGTCATAGACCCAAAGGCTGACAGCATAAACATAATTAAACATAATTTTCCCTCTACTGAAATACAAAGTCAAGACAGTCCTGAAAAGATCCCTCTGGCAGCAGCCCCTCTAAAGAGAGTAAAATTAGCACCAAGTCTTGAGTCATGCTGTTTTCCTGTGCTCAGATACACAGAGCCTGTCTGACACCAAAGTGGCATTCATAAAGAGCAAACGAGCTGCCATTTATAGCTCCTTAATCCCCAAGATTAGCATGGAGTTACAGACTCTCAACCAAAGGGATTGACTTCACATGCTTTATTTGACCCTGTGGTCTCCGATCAATGCGAAGACTGCACTTTGAATTAATCCCAGAACATGAGGGAGAACAATGCAGACATGTTGACTTGTCTTCTCGTTAAATTAATCCATAGCCGAAAGCAGATAGTCACATTAGCGTTACACCTTGATGTTCACATCGTGATGTACAGTGCACCTGTGCATGGCAGGCAGTTTCATGTCTCGTGGTTAACAGCACCTGTAGGCAAACTGGCAAAACGTTGAGGTTCATGGAGAGGTTGAATTCTGAGCAGCTGAATGCAGATGAGAGTCTTTCCTCTTAACTTTATCCGGACTGCATCACACCGTAAGAGGGTGTTCTGAGTACAAATGCTGTGATCTAATCTTCCTGAGTGAGAATGACACTGAACCACAAAGGCGAGAAAAAGAAGAAGATATAGTTCGACATTTTGGGATATGCTTTTTGCCTAGAGTTAGATGAGTAGGTCTAAACCACTCTCATGTCTGTATGGTAGATATGAAGCTACAGCCAGGAAACAGTCATCTTATCTTAGCATAAAGACTAGAAACAGGGGGAAACAGATAGACTAGCTCTGTCGGAAGTTAACAAAATACACCTATAAGCACTTCTACAGCTCACTAATTATTAAATAAACAAGACATAATGTGTTCCTGAGATATCACGTTTACAAGAATGGGACGGACAGATGTACTACCCGAAAACATCATGCCTCCAGGCACGGCTGCTGCTGGCGAAGAGGCATACAAATCATGTTTGTAAAATCACTAGAAAAATTGCAAATAAATAGATTTGGATTTGGACTTTGTAATGATCTGGCTCTGGTACACACTGTGCACGTTTTCTTCAAGTGAACCACATGACACCACTTCATTAGAGAGCATGATCTAAACTCTGTTTACCAAGGCACACATACACACACACACACACACACACACACACACGCACACACACACGCGCACACTAATAACTTATCTTTATCGTAATGGGCATGATCTAAAAAGCCTTGCGGACAATACAATTCTGAGAAAGGAGCCCATAAAAGGGTTTCATTCAAATTAGAGCATCGATGCTGTAACTTCATTGCCTGATATCTATACACACGGTTGATCACAGAAAGAAATAATACAAGAAGAGGATACACTGAACACGGGCAACCATAGTTATTATGAAGGAGCAAAGATGGAAAGAGCCGGAGGTCTGTGACGATGGAGGACAAATAAGAGACTTGTGTTCAAGTCCAGTGTAAAACCTACAATGTGTTGCTGTCTTTGTGTTCACAATGTTAAGTTTCACTTTCACTTAACACACAGATATTTTAAACCGGTTAGTGTTTACTTCACAATTCATTTATATTTCTTTTTCTGACATATTTTAATCTTGTAAAATTAATTTAATCCTGAGTCTACTGGTCTCAATCATGTTGAGAAGAAATTAAACCAAAGGACTGTTACACACTGCGCCATTTTCTTTCTCATGTCAGAGGATTTGTCGTGGACCTCCAGAGCTCTCTACATAGTGAAGGTAATTGAAACTTATGTGACACCCTGATTACAGTACAATACAGTAAAACAATAGAAGCGCACAAGTTACAATATACATCAACAAAACATACAACAAACAGGCCTCAACAAAAGAGACATGCATTTATAGAAAACTCTAGCATTCACCCTGCTGTCAGTCAACAGGGATTTACATTTAAAAGTTTATGCAACCGTCTTACACTACTTTTCTCTCTCCAGAGGGACATGGATTAGCTTTGCTTCTCTCGTGAGTTTTTACAAGTTAGTATAAGTCGAGGCAAACGGCTCAGTCTATCACAACTGGAGATGCGTAAGGACCAATGAGTTCTATTTCAGGTGACGGCAGGAGAGCAGCAGTTTAAACTGTACACCTTTTTTACAAATGTTGAACATTTGATTTGTTCTGAAATGGATATCTGGTGTTCCTCCAGCCGAGAGCATTGATTGACTTGTGTTTTGCTTTACTCCTCAAAGGCCATATTTGAAAGAGTTGTTTACAGAAAATGCAGAAATCCGATTCTGGAAATGATTATGTAGAATTGATAAATGTCAAAGCTTTATAATTCGATGGTGAGTGACCTACTTGACCAGATTAGGTTGTGAAACATGAAAACACTGCGTATACAATACATAAGAAGTCCTGTAACTTTTAACAGTTATTGAACACACTCAACAAAAAAAAAAAATACTTGAGTAGACATGAAAAATACATGTTAAATAAGAATTCAATATATTGAACATAAATATTTTTAGTAAACATGATTTTAATATGTGCAACTGAATTATTTACTATTATATTACTTTTGCAGTAAAATAATATATATATGAATATATATATATATAATATGAATATAATATGAATATAATATGAATATATATATATATAATATGAATATAATATGAATATATATATATATATATATATATATTATATATATAATATGAATATAATATGAATATATATATATATTCATATTATATATATAATATGAATATATATATATAATATGAATATAATATGAATATAATATGAATATATATATATAATATGAATATATATATCTATATAGATATAATACTATATAATACTATCCTATACTATGATTATATATATAATATGAATATAATATGAATATATATATATATATAATATGAATATAATATGAATATATTAAACTTTTCCCGCCTCAAAACTTTATTAATGTTTTATTTCTCAATATGTTGCATTTATACAGAATTTAAAGTAAAATCAAACTACGATGTTGGGCAATATTCAGTGTTGCCAATTTGGCAATTTGCTCGCTAGATTGAGCAACTATTGGCGCGACTTCTGCTAGTGGCAGCTACTGTCATTGGAAAAAGGCTTGGCAACATGAGGCTGTTCCCTTACGTAGACCTGGTGTCTATTCTGGGAGGATTTGTGTCAAATGTTTTTGACTACTTGCCAGGGTGAAGATTTGCAAATTATTCTAAAGAAATGACAATCCAAGCTTAATGTTACGGACACGAGACACGTTAGTCCTGCTCGTGGTGCCGATTGGCTTGGGTTTTTTCATATATAACATGTAAAGGTCACCCTACAAACAAACATGTGTTATTCAAGCTATTATTGCCTGTTCAAGTGAGCGCCTACTTGCAACCCTTTTGTACAACAGGTTATTGGAAGCAACAGCTGTTCTAATTTCTCCATTTGTGCTCAGCTGCCAAGAGCCCAAAAGAAAAAATAAATCCATTGCTGAGATACATATTTAAGTTGACGTCTACTTTAATGAAGTTGGTAAGATTCATTCATTACAACAAAGGCTCCTTGTACATATTTTCCCCGTTCGGGATAAGTGCGTGCATATACGTAGTTATACAATTTGACTGGTGGAGTAAGTGAGGGTTCTCAGCTCTCCAGCAAAATTAGAGAAGGAGGCTGTCTGCGTTCTGCTCAGGATCATCCGTTTAATCTGATTAAGATTTTTCAGAAATGTCATCCTATCCAGAGATGGTGGGGCATTCAGCTAAACTACTGTAGTCATACACCAGAATATATTTCTTTTGTGTTTGTTTGCATGTGCCATTGCTATGTTGGTATCACTGACTGGATGAGTTTATCTTGTCATGTACATAATGCATTATAAACGCATGTTTTATAATCTTCTTATGTCTAATTATGGTTCTAAAATTCATGATTAATGACACTAATCAGAACACATTAAGCATTTTATCATGACTTATAAGGTCTAGTGTCTTAAAACTTCATAATTGCTGGTCACTCTGACATTTTGGGTTTCATTTACTTATAATCAAATTATGATGCATTACCAAAAGATTATAGTACACTATGATCCTGGCAAAAGATGTATTATGATACTTGACCTTTATAATTCAATATAAAATGATTTACGATGATTATTGTTATAAAGCATTATGAATAATTGAGTGCTTATAAATATAATTAAACCGTGCTATAAGCAGTTTATAATGCATAAGTATATTTCCCTCTTTAGTTGATCTGGTCAGAAAACGTGTAGACGTGTGGATACATTGAAGATGGGCCACAAGGAGCTGCTTTTAGATTTTAAAACCATGTTAAACTCTGATCATTATGTACCTATGGAAAGCGTGTTGGCTAACATACTGTAATTATCACATGTAAGACATTAAAAAGCCACTTATATCAGTGATCTGGGAACAATGGGAATTTTGGACTGTGGAGAAATGTATGCTGCCGCTCTGTGTCTGATTTCTACAGAACATCTGACATCGCTCCTGCAGCAGCGACAAGGTCTTTAGTGTTATTCACACTTTAACACAGAGCTTCAGGCAGATTTATGAGCACCAGCCATGAGATCACGGAGTTATTGCTATTGATCAATAACTCTATCCGACAGTACAAGCTTGCATAATGCACCTTGAGCATGATAACATTTCTAATATTGAGTTAATATGATCGTGAGCGTTGCAACGACTGAGTAAGAGCCAGTTTTGTGAGATTGTGTTGATTACTGATGTGGATGAAACAAGCCGACTCTCTCCATGTCAAATCATTATGAAAGAGTAACCTTGTGACAGCTGTGCATGCGAGATTAAAAACCGGGCTGCGCCAATCAATTTTAATTAAAGCTGTATCCATTGTGTTGGCAGACATCACAGAGGGGAAATCCCACCCGACGTAGATAAAGCACTGCTCTGTGTCCCAGACTTATTATTAAGGCCACATAATTGATAACCCATTAGTGTAAAAGGAGTAAATCATTTGCATGAGGCAAAATTAAACGCAACTGTAGATTCTTTGAGTCAAAAATGCCTGTAGTTCATCAGAGGATATAACGTCTTAGAGCTTCTATATCCCCTTACATAATTCCAATTTTGTTTTTGACCTTTTTGAGGTTATCCTTCCTCTACCTTGAAATTCTCTCACTTTTATGGTAAAGAATTTGTAATGGGATCGACTAGTTTTTTTTGTTGTTTGTAACTTTCACGCAGGAAGTGGCTGCATTCAAACTTCTCTCCCGAGCTCTATTCTTCCACTTTACATACAACTACGTCCTCTACATGTGTAAGACTGAGTGCAACACCATGAATGCCTTTGACAAGCAAAGTGTGCACCATTATCCTAAGACATCAGGCCTTTCACTCAGCCTGCGTGTGGCTTGGCAGAACAGGTATAAACACATTTGCCATGACAGCTCGAGCTTTTCATCTTGTCTACTGCTCAATCTGCAGTTGGGGTGCTTTTTATCCTGCACATTAAAGGATAGTTTCACACTTTTTCAAGTCTGTTTTAAAACAATAGTCAGGCGCTCATAAAGACATTTGTCAAGGTTAAGCCGGCTGTTATCATTCTGTCTCCCTGGAGCAACTCAGGGTTTAGTACCTTGCTCAATGGTGCCAGCCCTGGTATTGAACTCACGGCCTTCTCGTTTGGAAGGCGTACCACCGGACCACTAGGCTATCACCACCCATTTAAATTCATTTCAAGTCCATGTTCTTTGCTAAGATGTATTTCAAAGTTTACCTGAAGTTTATCTTTGACACAATGCTAACTTTCATAACATAACCTCATGACATAGTGTAATAATTACTGTTCTAAGAACCTGTGTCTGTTGGCTGTATGTTTTGTTTGCTGTTGTTTTTGTCTTTCAACTTCACTGATCAGGAGTAGCGCTCTTAATGTAGTTGTATTCTGTACAATGACAATAAAAGTTTTCTATTCTACTCTTATTTTCTATTGCTATAGTTGTACAATCCTGTCTTGAGCATTATAAACCATTGTGCAGTCTTGAAAAACCTTTAAACGCATTAATGCGTTTCTTAAACTGGACTTCCTGGATTGGGTTTCATTGTTCATCGTCCCCACCAACAATTATAAATGGAACATTTATTCTTTGACACCGTTACTTCTATTCATTTCTGCCTGCCTTCATATCATAAATCATCCATCATGTAAACAGTAAACTGATAATGTGCCATTTTTCACATCACAGCAGTGCTTCTCTGCTGCCTGGATTATATTTCTTCTCTCCGCCTGTGTGACAATGAGGCGCTGTGCCTCGCTTATCAGCACTGAACCACCGTGACAGACTGGAGCTGGGCTGCCCCAAAATGGTGGCATTTACACCCCAAAAACACAACTGGAAAAAGGCATTTACACTGCGGGGTGAGATATTTCCAGCTTCCCTCTTTTCCAACCGCACATTTTCTTTCTCGTGCAACAGAAAATGATAGTCTGCATTGTGCCGCACGCTATGCTTTTCTCTGTGGCATGGTCTGTCGTTTTAAAATGATTGGGCCTTGGGGAGACATTTCTGTGCTCGTCACTATACAGGAAGCAGATTTAACATAAATTCATTTGTATAAAAACATTAGCTGTTCAAATTAACAAATTGTTGTCAGGCTACAAAAGCCATATTTGACAATCACGTATCTATCATCTATGTATGTGTATATAACTTTGAGTGGATATTCTACATATGATATATTTCTACTACAATTTGCAGCTGTGTAAAGCCTGTAAATGAATGTTAAGGGAACACAATTGTATATCTGATCTCCACAATGTAAAAAAACTCATGGTTCGGCTCCGGGGTCATTAATTACCTGAGGTGCATCGTGTCATGCTGCGTTACAGCACTCCTGACATAATCCAGATTACTTGGATGTCAGTGGGAAATGGAGATTACTGCACCACCATGAGTGATTTGGGTATAATTGCACAAGACGGAGCCCTTGTATTGCTTTTTCTCTGAGGGGGCACCAAATGAAAACGTGATGGTCGGAGAGGGGAAGAGAGTTTGTGTAGAGATGTTGTGTTTCTGTGTTTGGGGGGGTTCAGTTTTAACTTCAGACTTCACTGTCATCACTGCTATGAATGAATGAAAATTAATTCTAATTTACCTTTAGGAAAACAATAACTAATTAATTTGATTGTATTGTGTTTGTAATTCATTAAAATACCAATCAACTTGAGCGTGGAAGCAGGTTTCAATCCTGTTACTAAAAGTGACAATAAAAATGCAAATATTTACCCATTTTTGAGGATCTAATGTGGGTTTTCTTCATGTTCAAAAACAAATTGTTTAGATAGACTTACTGCCTCGCGGTTGTATGCCTCTATGCATGTCCAAAATGTAATTACTTCATCATTTTATCCTATTAGACATTTGTGTAAAATTGTCATAATTAGGATATGAATTCTTAAGTTATTGCCAAAAATCGTGATTTGGGGGGTCACTGTGACCTGGACCTTTGACCCTTTGTCCACCAAGTTCTAATCAGTTGATTCTTGAGTCCAAGTGGATGTTTGTGCCAAATTTGAAGAATTTCTTTTAAGGGGTTTCTGAGATATCGCATTCACGAGAATGGGACCCGAAAACATAATGAAAAATGAAAATCACAAATGTCTCAAGACAAGGTCCAGTATTCTAACACCCTCTCACAGTCTCTGAGGAAGACCTTGAGATGAGATTGAAAGATTTGGGTTTAGATTTTTTATATAATTTGGCAAATTAATATTATGGTAAAGAAGTTTCATCATTAGACTTGTGGGATTAGACTCCATTAGACTGTCACATTTCTTTGAACCATAGGCCTCAGTCATCTGTAGTTTTGACTCCATGCCACCTCCGCAAATAAGTAATATAAGTAATCCATGTGACTGAAAATGTAAAGTTTGTAAAACTCTGCTAATATAGGAGCTTGAAATCAGGCCTATTAACAGCCTACATGTCCTGTTTCGATGACATAATCTGGAAACAGTTTCCATAATATGCTGATAGTATTCTTCTCTCATATTTGTTCCAGCTGACTACTGTCTGTGACGAGCTATATATAATCAGTGGATCACATCTCTGACCACCTGTTTCCTCGGAGCCACAGGTGTTTTAAGGTGAGGATGTAGTAAGAGCCAGATTTTATTTTTCTCTCCAGCAGGATTTTT